>NW_020837962.1:21050594-21347856 GCF_003676395.1 Aethalodelphis obliquidens
CTTCTTTCCAGCAGGGAGACTGGAATAAGTTTTGATACAGAACTGCTTGCTGGTCACTCCTTCCTTTAATTTTATGCTTAGGGAAGCAAGGGGTCAGATCTGCTTTCTCAAGCATAAGCCAACCTAGAGGGCTGAGGTCAAATCAGACTGGAATAGTTTATGTAAGAAAGGGAAGACTTTATGCAAAAATGTGTCCAAATATCCAGTTAAAGCCCCCATCTTCTTTTCCTAAATTGAGATGCTGAGTTTTATAAGAATTCCACCAAGGTTCTAAAAGCATCTATTATATTAGTGTGGACGGGCTGGATGGGAGTCCAGGATAATTAAAGATATTAGAAGAAAAAAATATATATATTTTAGAAGAACCAGAAGGAAAGGAAAAAAAACAACTTTTTTTCAATCTCCCTTGTGATACAATAATAATGAAAGAATGAACCAAACACTGAACAATCAATTTCTGAGTGCACAGAACAAACTGCTTACTCGTGAATAATTATGAGACAAATGAACAAATAGTAGGCTCAGAGATTAGGATAAACCCTTAAAGGAGAAATGTAATTAATGGTGATGATAAAATTGCTGAGTATTTGCAATAATAATTACCACACATCTGTCTCCAGGGGTCTCCGTTTTTAATGTTCCTTTTCAGAAACATCATCAGAATTTAATCAAAGGCGCTGGAAGAATATATGGCTAATTTCCTCCCTAACTGGACTGAATGTCCATGTAAAAGCTGCTTGTTATCACTGTGAGATGCTCCAGGGTCCATTGAAATGGTCCCAAATAACCATGTTTGGGGCGAGAAGAACTGTCTCGTTTTCCAATGTTGGGCGTGCACACATTTTTCCTTTCCTCCTGGTCAAATTACAGTTGGTCCACAATAGATCTATCAGCCACGGATTTATCTAAACCACTCAAAAAGTGATTTATACTGTGAGCCCATTCTACTGTTTTTGTGGGTTCGAGTGCTTTATGAGTTTGTTGCCTTTGCTATAAAGCCTGTTTTAATCTGCTTGTTTACAAGTATCACAGCTAGAAAAGAGCTGATGTCATCACAGAGAGGCAATGTAATTTGCTTGAAGTCACACAGCGCAAGCCTCAAAACCCAGTCCACTGGACTCCAAAGCAGCCTCTTCACACTAGGTCGTGTCCGTTAGGTCCACAGCAGGGGTCAACCTTGATTCATACTACTAGCTTCTCTGGCAATCTGGAGGATCTATGAACCATTCTCATAGTAATATTTTCAAGTGAATCGAATAAAATACACAGGATTAAAAAAGAATGAATTATATTAAAATATGCCTCTAGAAAAATATAAACAGACTTTTTAAAATTCTGTAAAATGTTAATATATGTATCATTATTAGCAAATAAAATAAAATCTAGTTGAAGTTATAGTAACTAAGATAATTTTGAAGTGGTGATGAATGTAAATGAGATTTCTGAGATATCTGCAACACATGTGATGTGATGTGAAAATATCTGTGATTTCCATGGGAGGCCAGGTTGCAGGAACTGCTGTGATTTTTGTGGGTTGGGGGCCACATTCATCATCAAGGGCATACTAAATTTCAGCTAGAAGTTAGTGAAAAATAAAGATGTCATTTTTTTTTTCTAGCCCACTTCATGAACACTTGATTTCTAGTCCTGCCCTAGATTTACCAGATGAACAACCCCTGATAAAGCATTCACACATTCAGCACTGTATAACAAATGACCAAACCACCACCAAATACTTATTTAGCACTGCTGGTCTGCTTACCACTGTGCTAAGTCCAGGAGAAATACAGTGCATGGTTCCTGCTGGGTGAAGCCTAGAATTTAATTAGTAAGACGAGACCCACATATGCTGAGGTTTTAAAATATTCAGTAAAAGAGGAAAGTAGCATTCAGATCATTGGAGAGCAAGGCTGTCTAGAATCTGATGCTAACTGAACGGTAAAAGCATAAATTCAGAGGTATAGAATGTGGGCATTAGTCAGTGTTTGCTGACTGCCTAATGTAGCAACTATTATGGGGGAGGTAAAAAACCAACGGTACAAGTAACTTGCAAATTTAGGTAGAGAGTCATACACACAAAGCAGCCCCTGAAAAAATGTGAAGCAATATACCACCAAGGCACAGACTCAACAGACAAAGTTTCAGGGGCTCCAGAAAAAAAAAGGTGCTTTCACTTCATGCTCAGCACAAAGGGAGGTCTCTGGGCAAAGACTCCATTGTTCTTGGTTTATGTTCTCTTTCCACCCATCTGCAAAAATGCACAGACACCCCAGTTTTTTGCTGACATAAATGGTTCCAAATTTCATCCCTACACTGGCAAACAAGGCGTCATTTCTTTTGAGTGAGTGATATATGACACCGCATTCCTAAACCTTTTTCTCCCCCAAATGTCCAGCAGAAGTTGAATGACCACTTTGAAACTTAATGATAAATGGTGGATACTCATTTCCTTCTGGTATTGGTGCTAGCACAAGACTCATTTAGCAAACAACAGATTGTTGATTCTGAACTAAACATGAGAATGGCATCTGGTCCATAGTTTAGAAGCTGAGATTTCTTTTGCCTCTACTGAATACGATCAGTAATAAAAGGGAGGGAAGGCCTAGGAAATTTTAACTTCATTATCAGGACATCTAAAATATTACATTTATAAATAAATTATACAGTAAATTTAATAATAGGTAGTAGCTATTTGAAACTAACTTCCTTTAAACAATTCCTAAGCTAATAATGACTACACTAGTCAAGAATACGACATAATTGACTTGAAACTTAATCTGATCCACTCCAGCCCAGATAAATGATACAGTGTGTTGCTTAAATGAAATCAACACTTGTTACACAGTCGGGAAACTGTAATTTAAGGCTAAATGTTGTGAATTCTTTAGAGATAACCTATTTGGATATCACAGAATGAGTCACCATAGAAATCTGGGGGAAACAAAGAAAAGAACTCAAAAGAATATTATTTTATCATGCACCAAAAGCTTAAACTCTTAAAAGCTGATGAACACTAATGTTTTCTTCTCGAATCAGGAGTCTGTGTTTATAGTCTTCTTATCAGAAACTCATTCATTCATCAATTTGACAAATGTTTATGGGTACCCCCTAGACGGTAGGTAGTAGTAGGGATACAAAGATGAATAAGGTATAATCTATGTCCTCAAGGACCTTGTTATACGGTAACAAGATAAGAAATGCAAACAATTAACTAGGTGTCAAGCTCCACATGATGAAAAAGCACTGCTTCAACTCTGCCCCCACTGCATTTAGGATTCCATTAAAACTCACGCCATATTAGATGTAGTTGTTTGGACATCTGTTGCCCTACTGAAGCATCAGCTCCTGAAAGTTATGAAGGGTATCTTATCATTGCACCTCCAATGTGTACTATGCGACTGTACATTTTAAACATACATTAAGGGATTTCCCTGGTGGCGCAGTGGTTAAGAATCCGCCTGCCAATGCAGGGGACACGGTTCGAGCCCTTGTCCGGGAAGATCCCACATGCCACAGAGCAACTAAGCCCGTACGCCACAACTACTGAGCCTGCGTTCTAGAGCCCGTGAGCCACAACTACTGAAACCCACACGCCCAGAGCCCGTGCTCCGCAGCAAGAGAAGCCACCGCAGTGAGACGCTCGTGCATCCATGAAGAGCAGCCCCTGCATTTTCAGCAGCTGTCCACACCTGGGTGGGATTAGGTGATTGAGTGCTGGCCGATGCTGATGAAAGCTGTGAAGGTCACTTTCAGGCCCGACCGTGAAACATCCTACTTGATCTTCCATATTCTCTATCTTCTGTCCACGTGTTTGGAAGTGGAAGATTTGAGACGGTGAAATCACATGTTAGAAGAAACCTAAATCCCAGAGTTTACAGCTTGCGGGAGAGTCACTGAACTAGGAACATGCACACTGGTTTTTGTGTGCTTGAGAAACACAGCTCTGTTGTGTTAAGTCACTGAGATTCTGGGGTGGTTTGCTACAGCAGCTAGCCTATTCCGATGAATACAGCTGGGGACAGTATTGACAGGTGAAAATAGGGGGAAGATGGCAAAGGAGGCCATACCTTTTGGAGGAAATGACATGAGTTAGATCCACACATCCATGAAGAAGGGAACCAAACCCAATATTTCCCCTAAAGATACAACTGTTCCCTTAGCTTCTTTTCAGAGTTAGACTATAATAAAACAGAGGTAGCAAGCTCATGGGCCAAATCCATTCCTTAGAATGTTTTGTTTGGCCCAGACATTGTTGGTCCACATGGTATTATAAAAAGTTTAATTTGCTGTTGCCAGTATTTTTTTTAAAGGGGAAGAAGATTTTCTTTTGAAAAATCAGCTGCCCAGAATGATTCAGGCTGAATAGCATGTGATCCCTTTAAATAGGGCCTGGGTTCTCTAGTTTTCTACAATGCCCACTGCTTCCTACCGCCCCACACTCGACCTGCTTAGGTTACCTGCCTAGTTCTGGCAGATGTTTGAGTTTGTCCCTTCCTTTAAGTCACTGAGGATTGAGGTTTTAGGCCCGTGTGGTGAATGTGTGTTTATTTGATTAGCTATGCTCACCTTGTTCCAGAGATCAACCCCCTAGAAAGAGGTACACTTTCTTCACATTCTGTGGTGAGAGAAAATCATTCAGGATGTGGCTGGGGACACCACCAGCCTATTACCCTGCCTGATGATCAATATTTTGCACCTAAGACGATGTGACCAGTTTAGTCACAACAATGGAGACCAGACAATTTGACTCTCTGCCCTCATCATTTCTACATAAAAGATAATTTTCTCAGAAAACATAATTTTATTTGAGTATATGCTGGAATTTGGGGGGATTGGTGAACAGGAGTTCAGAAATAAACTATCTGGATGTAGTATGGTAAATTAGATCCCATTTTCAATGGCTGAGGAATGAAAATGTAGAATGACTGTGAGTCCCAATGAAAACAAGTTCCAAATTCACTAGTTTTTTTTTTCTATCACTTATTACAAGTGGTATAAGAGAATTCTGAAGACTTGGGACATGGCCACCCTTCCATGTGGTCTAATCAAAACAAATGCAACAAAACATCTTTATAGATAGCAGGGGGAATGAGAAAGGGAGCAGATAAAGTAGTTTGTGCAAAAGTAGTTATGATTTTATAATAAAGTAAACCAAGGAAAGCTTCTAATTGGGAAAAATGATGCATTGACCACATAACCCATGATAATATTTTAATTTGTACCTGTTCCTGTGGGTACCTGTCTGCATGTGTTAATAGAAGTCACACCAGTGAAAACACAGGTATGTTTAAGATACAGCCTTATGATTGATTCCTCGTAAATATAGCATTAATTTATATCTCCCCATGTCAGTTTCTGAGTAACTGAATGAGTGGATAAATAAATGAATTTTGTAAAAGTATCAACCATACTACACAATCCCAGCTGTCTCTAGCTCTTCCCCAAAGCAAACCAGGAAGTCTTCTCAAATACTGATAGAAAGAGATGCCTAGGGGAACACACCTGCATGCCTCTAAGTTATAAATAATGCTACTTTGCTCTGAGTGCCAGGAAAGATAAATTTCTGTGCTCATTCATACAAATTATTCTTCTCTCATTATGGTCTAATGAGCCAAGATTAGGGAAACTTGGATTCAGGGTCTTCTGCTGCAGGAAAATCAATTAGGTTCTTATGACCTTGCTTTGTTGGTTTCCTGGCCCATATTTTTACACACTTTCCCACCAACTCTATATACAGCTAACCAGACTATAAATGTAAGGCACATTTCCACAGTTAGTTATACTGGAAATTAGAGTCAGCATTGCACTTACTGGTAGCTTCATCACTCCAAACAACCCATTTATTTTTTTATTCCCCACCTTCTACTCTCCTATCCCCTGCTAAATGAAATTTGAGTTTTGGTACTATTGGAAGACAGCTTAAGAAAACAGGATAGGTGAAGCAAAATAGAGCAGCAGTGTTACAAATTAGATGCAAAGTTTTGTTTAGACTACTTCATTTTAGGATTTGTTCTTTTGCTAATGTACAAATCTGGTTTAAGGTTTTCATTCTATTCAATTCTATGGCAGAGGAGATGTGAAGAGTCCTTGTACTCCAGGGGCATGCTATGGTCACCTATTTGGAAATAAGTTATTTTTAGAGCAATAAATTGACTCTCGAGACAAGGAAATGTATCTTAAGCAGAGAATTCACTGGATTTAGGAAATCACCACCTCAAGGGAGGAAAATAATCTTCTTCAAAGGATAATTAACTGCAAATGCAGAGGCCTACCACTTCCAATAAGAAGCATATTTTTTTAGCTCCAATTACTGTGCTATAGGAATCATTCTGGTGCCACTACAAAGGCAAAGCCAAGGAATGGACATGGTGAGACAGTTGAAAATATGAAGTAATGAGAAGGGGAATGTTTCACAGAGCTTTGAATGTAAAAATTTACAACATCCAAAAGCATTTCTAGAAAGTACTAAAATCAGAGCACCATCTGTAGTAATCTAAGCACGCTGTTGAAAAACAACAACGAAGTTCTAACTGGCCAGTCTTTTCGTTTGTAAAGAAGCTGTCAAGCATAGTAATGTGAGAGGGAAGAAAAATACTTTACAATATCCACTGCTTAATGTTTAAGCCACAGGATGAAACTGCTGCCCCAGGATGCTTCGGTTGGCCTTTGGCAGAAGTGTAGTACTTTGGACAAGTACCATAGCAATATCAATCTGGAGTAAGAAACATGGTCCTCCCCCTGGGCTTCACACTCGGGATTTTATTCTATCAATTAACAGGCATCATTAAGAAGAAGGTATTCATCGCAATATTATATGTAATTGCAAACGTTAAAAACAGTTCATACGGACAATAGGAAAATGCTTAACATATTCTATCAAATTAATGTAACTACTGCATATAAAGTAATTATTATATAAAGTCAATGTAGCGACATGGAAAATGTTTATGTAATAAAAAATAAAAAATCAGATTATAAAATTGCATTTACAACATTAATTTTATGTTGCTGTCCATTTCAAGGTGTTGATTTATTGATAATAACAACTATAGGTAGCAAGTAGAATATGTCATTCAATCAGGTCGTATGATTTTTTTAACAAAATACTAATGTAACTTATTTACTTATTCATATATAGTGTTTAAAGTTAAGAATCCTTAAATACCTCACAGAAGTTTAATAATCAAACTTTTCTCCAGATTTATTGCAATACAAATGACATATAAAATTGTGTAAGTTGGGCTTCCCTGGTGGCGCAGTGGTTGAGAGTCTGCCTGCCGATGCAGGGGACACGGGTTCGTGCCCTGGTCTGGGAAGATCCCATATGCCGCAGAGCGGCTGGGCCCCTGAGCCATGGCCGCTGAGTCTGCGCATCCGGAGCCTGTGCTCCGCAATGGGAGAGGCCACAACAGTGAGAGGCCCGCGTACCACAAAAAAAAAAAAAAAAAAAAAAAAAAATTGTGTAAGTTTAAGGTATACAACACAATGATTTGACATATTATCTATTGCAAAATGATCACCACGTTACATTTAGTTAACAACCGTCACCCCACATAGTTAATTTTTTTTCTTGTGGTGAGAAGTTTTAAGGTTTACTCTCAGCAACTTTCAAATAAATGATACAATAATATTACTATAGTCACCATGCTGTATATTACTTCCCCAGAACTTATTTATCTTATAACTGGAAGTTTGTACCTTTTGACTAATGAGTGAAGATAGGCAAAATAATCATACTTTTGATATAGCTCATAACTAACATGTTTTAGGAAGTTGACTTTCAGGGGTCTCAAAAGGACAGACACACATATAATTCTTATAAACGTTTGTATGCACTCTTGTAGAAAAATATTTGAGGATTAAGGTACAAACTACCAGTTATAAAACAAATATGTCACAGTGGTGTAATATACAGCACAGGGAATATAGTCAATAATGTTACAATAACTTTGTATGGTACATCTGCAAACATATTGAATCCCTATATTGTATACCTGAAACTAATATAATATTGTTAAGTCAACTATACTTCAATAAAAAAAAGATTTTTAAATAAATGCTCAGAAACACATACGAATCTTATAAATAGTCATCCCTATCTGTCAATAATCACAAAATCCAACATGTTTGGATTTATTGGAAAGGTTGCTTTGCACTCAATGGAAACAGTTGACTCCAGCACGCTTATTGGCTGGGTGGAATAGGTGGCAACTCTGCCCAGCTGAACTTTAGGGAAACACAGTAAGCTGATAGTAGGTAGATGGAAGAAAAGCAAAGACATCCCTCTGGGGACTTAGGCAACACTGGCTCAGTTCTCTCCCTGCTTGGGTGGCCAGGGATCTTGGAGTGTTTGTGTGCCTGGTGTAGTTGATTTGTCAGGGTGATCAGTCCAACTTGTAGGTCTTTCCAGAGTGTCAGTGTGCAGAAGCTGCCCAGAATGTCCATGATTCCTGTGTCCCTTCTCCCCTCCCATAGATAGAACTCTTGAAAGGTCTGTGTAAAGCCTTCTTCTGCTGGGAATACAGGCCAAAGGGGGACCGGGCAAACACGGAGCCCTGGCAGTGGATGGGGGTGGGATGGAGAGGAGTACAAAATCACAAAGGGTGGAGCCAATGCCTTGAACATACTTGCAGTTTAGTACAGAAGACACATAGAAGTAGATGATTGTAAAGCAGTACAACTGGGTCTATGACGAGGAAGGGCATATATTCAGACCTGACTTGAGGACCAGACGAGACAAGGAGAGATAAGCTGGGTAATCAGTGATAGGAATAATGTGTTCCAGAAGAGGGGACAACATCTGCAAGGTCCTGGTGACACAATCAAGCACGTCCTTCCCAAGCAAACAGCTGCAGTGTAGTAGTAACACAGGAAAAGAGGAATTCATTTCTGAAATTCTAAAATCGTATGAATTATGAGGTCAGTTTTCTACTTATCCTTGATTTATCAGATAGAAATTTACATTCCGCAAATATAATTCGTCTGGATGCACGGGCACCATAGCTACCCTGGATCACACCCCATCTAAATCTCTAACTTAACTGGATTTAGCCATGAGTGGCCAAATATATGTACATATATATTTTCAGATACTTTGAAATCAACAGTCATTCTAGTTGGTTCCACAAACCAGATCCAGTTTGAGAATCTTTAAATTGTCCAATAAGATCAAAACACAAGAAAGCCCAGGTGTTGTCTAGTTAGAATGACCTTGGCAGTGTGGAGCAAACACTCACTAGCGTCACTTGGAGCAGACTGGAATTCATAGGTAGAAGGGTAAACATGTACTCAAGGTTCCCCATCCTCTCAGCATCCTGTGGACAGGTGTACTTGAGCCTGGCCCATTTGGGTGCACCATAGGCTGTTCTAAGCAAGCGGCCATGTCCTTTTTCGTGGGATGAGATGAGAGCAGTCTTGTAAGCATGGTAAAAAACAGTTTGGGGTTGGGTGCAAAAATAGTCTGGGAGTGCCAGCTGCTAGCATCTGGCATTTTTTGAATATTGGGCTCAGGTGCAGACCTTCCTCCTAGAGGGAGGAGGGCCATTGGTTACAGGTAGCTTGTTACTAGGAAACCCAGGGAGTCTCTATGATAATTTACTAGACAATGTGGCCTGTCTCTGCACAGGTAGAGTTGTTTTATATTTGTCAATTAAAACAAACAAACAAACAAACAACAAACTAAGGTACCAAAAGCATAGTGTAAAGTGCAAAAATTTAAGTATACAGTTTGATAAGTTTTTATATATGTTTATCCCGGGTAAATCTCACTAATCAAGAACCCAACATTCAAAATTGCCACTGGCACTCATCTCACCCCACAAAAAGGGACATGGGTTTTCTCTAAGAACAGCCTGTGGTGCACCCAACTGGGCCAGGCTCGAGCACACCTGTCCACAGGATGCTGAGAGGATGGGAGCCTTGAGTACATGTTTACCCTTCTACCTAAGAATTCCAGTCTGCTCTAAGTGATGCTAGCGAGTGTTTGCTCCACACTGCCAAGGTCATTCTTACTAGATAACACCTAGCTTTTCTTGCCTTTTGATATTATTGAACAGTTTAAAGACAGAACAGTTAGGATGCTTTGGGGACGATCAGGGAAAGATGGACTCAGAGGTGGTGTGAACAGCTGATCAAATATGACCTGTGCAGAGACAAGCCAGGTCGCCTACTAAATTACCATACTCAATCCTGTCTTCTCTTTCATTCTCTCCTTCACCTGCTCATTTCGCCCCTGCCCAGCATGTGACAGGGCCACCAGACTTGGTTACTACATAGCACTACAAGGCGTGGAAAGCCATAGACAGCAGACTTACACAGAGGAGCTGCTTTCAATATCTGGTGTTGCAATGCCAGGGAATCTTCTAGCATATTAACAGCTTGGACAACTGTAGTAGTCATTTGTAACTTTTTACTCTGCTACGTACATTGCCCTAATTGAATCTGCTCCTCCCCCACTGTTTTGGCTGAATATATGGTCCAGCTTACTCTGCCATGGGGGCTTTGCAGGACATAAGCTGGCTCCACCTGGACATAGAAATTGGTGCAGGGTGGGCAGGGACCCAAGCAGGACCATCAGAGCCCGTTTTCAGGATCGTTATGGATGTTAGAAGAGAGAAAGCATCTTCCTCCTCCTGAGATCTCAAGCACTAAGTAGCAACTTAGACCTGGGGTTATATGCATGGGTGCCAGAGCCAAAGCGGCCAGTCAGATCCAGCTCTATTCCTTATGAGTTTGTGACTTTGGAAAAAATGACAAAACTCGCCGAATAATTGTGAGGATTAAAGGAGATAATGCCCATAAAGTGCACAGAAGAATGTCAAGCTCACAGGAAGCATTTACAGAAGTGCAGCCATCACTAAGGTCACTTTAGGCTAGATTGGTGAAGTCATCTTTGCTGCCAGGTGAGAAGCACCTGTTTAAGACACTACCTATAAAGGAACACAATAACAAGACAAGGAAGGAGAGAAAGAACCGGAGACCTGATGACATCATGCAATGCCTGGATGCAGCCTTGCCTGAAGTCACAGTCACTGCTTGGGTTGTCAGGTTACCTGAGGGAGTACATTGACTCTGACATTTTTCTTATACTAAATGGAATTATGTTCTGAGATCTGCAGTAGATTGAGTCCTGACTACTGTACCCACATTAGGAATCCCACAACCCTGATGCAAAATGGAAACCAAAGCTTCCTGCTTTTACTTGTGGTTCATTTCAGGGAAAATGCATGCTTACCTACCTCACTATATCAGGTTAGGATAGGCTGCCAGGGTGAGCAAACTGTAGAAGACCCAGTACTATCTTTAGTTTCTATATTCTTAAATAATACCCACAACCTCGATTTACTCCAGGATAGCTTTTGTTTTCATTTTCTTTGTCAAAAGTCACTGAGTTGTGGAGGTAGGACCAAGCAAGAGGAGGAAAAATAAAATGTTTCCTCGCGCTGCTGGTTCTGTTCATTCTGTCTTTCTAGAACAAGGAAATTGATTGTAGAGGTGGATTTATTTATTTATTTACCAGCAAATGTCACATTCATTAGTGAAACCCTCAACGTACAGTGAGGCAGATGCCTGTGAAAACGAGAAAATGCCAAATTCAGTCTCAAATTTCCTGTCAAGATATAATCTAAAATAAATTTAGATTCAATGGGGATGAATGAGTCAAAGATAAGTTTTCAGCAGCTGCTGTGACATGCATTACCACAGACGGGAAGATTTATGTTTTTCAATTTGGAAAGTCAGGGTGCAGAGGTCTAAGACAAGTGCATACACACTGACAACGTTTACCTTCCCCTCTCCTCTCCTCTCCATCCCCAAAAGGCAGGGAGAGAGGCAAGAAGTCTGCTTGGACCACTATGAATCCAGCCCTCTAGAACAGTCTAGTGCCCCAACCCCCCACTAAAATGGTATGAAAAACAAAACAATGAAAACTCCTATCTTAAATTACTGTAACATTTTTTCTTGCATTTTCTCTATCCCCAAATGGCCGGCTCACAATGATTTTAGGTTTCATACATTTTCCGATAGCCAAGTCTATATGACTAAGTCTGACTTTTAGAATTCAGAAATTAAATATTTTAAGTAGTAGAATTATACAAGAAACCTCTACAGCAGAATGATTATCTATGGTTCCTATATTCATCTCAAAAATTTCCAGTGACTGCCTTTTACGTCCATATGTTTTACTTTTTAAAAAATCTGTGCTGTATTCTCATCTTAATTTAAAATTCTTCTAAATTATAAAGGCTACAAATAATATTTTGTTACAAATGGAAGAAATCAGAACAGATATGAAGGAACCATATATTCAAGGATGTTATACTGCTTCAAATGACACTGAACTTGAGTATAACAAAGATAAAAAATATTTCACTTTACATAATAATCTACATAGTCCAATATTCCACCATTTAAATGCAGAGCAAGCATTAGAAAAAATATGATCTAAAAGATTTGTGTGTATATGTTGTTTTAGCAATGAAGGAAATTTTCAGGGGTAAGTTATGTTGCGCTCAGGATTATACTTATAAAATAAGCTTCTGCTACTGACTAGAAGCTTAGAGAATACAGATATTTTTTAATCAAGGGACAAAACATTTTGCATTCTGAAATGTATGCTTCAGAGGACATGTAGGTAAAAAATATAAAGTCAATGATGCAACATCTCATTGAACACCATTAACCAGTACCTTGAGTTTATGAGGAGAAAAAAAATGAGTAATACTAAGATTATGTTAGGACTCCTTATGAGTGGTTCAATTAAAAATATGCAACCGTGATATTATCAAGCTAAAAATTGGTTCCGCATGACTGAAGCTGAGGCCGACTGCACTGACTGTACTTATACCCAATTATCGCTCTATGACCCTTGACTTCCTTTTAATGCCATATGCCAAAAAGTTGAATTAAAACACAGCTTGAAATTCAGCCAGTTTCTAGAATTCTCCTTAATGGAATGGATTTTCTATGCTGCATGGGACGAGAGTAATGTGACGTTCTTTGCATTGGCATTCGGAGATAGAGGCCTCTTTCTCTCCAATAAGACATTCTATGGACTTGCCAAAGTGGGTAAGGGAAGTGCCCCCTCCCAATTAGAAACAGACAACAAAAAATTCTTTCACTTTGATCTTACAGTGAATGTACTCCATTGGGCTGAAATAGAGGACCGTTTTAGACAGCTTCTCTTTAACCACATAGGTCAATATAGCAAACATGTTCCAAGTAAGTTCACACTTCTTCATTTAAGGAAAAGACAAAAGAAATATTTTCAAGAAACTATAATCAAAACCAGTAACAGACTATTTGAAATAAATGCACAAAATGAATTCTGTGTATGATGAATTCAAGTTATATGATAATTGATGGCTTCTTTGTGTCTAAGATTAACCTAATTTTTATAGATTTATTATTGTTTAAATTTTGCAAATTTTTAAAGTCTCTCAAAAAATAAGATAAAAAAGATTCACACAAACACATAAAAGATTCTTCAGTTTATATATGTATTTTTTACAAAGATTTTTTTAAAGTTTCTGTTCATTCTGAATGCTTTTCATGTCATGAAATATGAAGGTTAACTTATTTATAACACTCATAACATGTTTCAAGTATTTTCTTACTTTCTGTTATGGATTAGTAAATATATTAGTAAATTGGCTTAAAACATATACACTTCAATGCTTCCCCAATTAATTTTAATTTGCATTTTGGTAAGGGCCATATTCGCAGATTGCTAATAAATTGCCTATAATTATAAGTAGTCAATGTTCAAATCCTCTTAAGAGAAGCCCTATGTCAAGATTTATCAGTTTTATAATGGTGACTTGGATCTCTTCCATCATTAAATCTCAGTATTCCTTCCCCCATTTTTTTTGCCCTGTCCTCAGACTTCTGAACTTCTTTAACTGACCCACACCAGATTCTATTCTTTTCCATTATAGTTCTTGAATGAGGCTACAGGATTTACAGGGTTTCCTATATTGCCTCTCCCTCCACTGTTGTATTCATTTGGGGATCCCTGATAACTCTATCAGTATCTGTCCCGTAGAAGCTTTACCCTATCTTATGAATGCTTCCTTGTCTACTACAATTAATCTCAAAAATCAAAAGGGGTTAGGTATTTTGGCTTAGGTATTTTAGAAAAATCACTTTTAAGTCAAAAGGACTTACATAAGATCACCTTGCTAAAGAACTTTAACATCTGCCTGCATTCATTCATCTATTTCTTATTCATTCATTCATTTATTCACTCAGGAAGCATTTAACAAGCACCTTCCATGTATGTGCCAGGTACTGTGCTAGCTGAGGGGGATACACTGGTGAATAAAGGGACATGGCCCAGTCCTGAGGGAGCTTACAGTTCCGTGTGTAGGACAAGCAGTCACAAAAAATATATGTATAATGTTAAATGGTGGTAGCGCCACGAGGGACATGAGAAAATGCAGCGATAGAGAATAATAATGGGATACAAAGAGGAATACATATTTCGTTAAGGAGATTTCAGAGAAAGTCTCTGGAGAGGTAACTTTTAGCTGAGACCTGAGGTAGGAGGAGTTAGTCTTGAGAGAGAGAGAGAGACAGAGAAACTAAGTAGGGGATAGGAGTTGAAGAAAGCAGGAGGTGGTTTTTTTTTAAGGTCAGGAAGCAGCTTGTGAAGATCCTAGTGCTGCACAGAGCTTATGGAATCTTAACAGAAGGTCACAGAACGTCAAAATAAATAGAGGGAGTGATGGAAGGAAAGTGTGGAGGGAGAGAGATGAAGGGGGAACGATGAAAGGAGGTAACGGAGGAGGAGAGAGAAAGCGGAAGGGATGGAGGGAAAGTGATGGGGGAAGGGTGTGGAGAGATGAGGATAAAGAATCAGGCCAGAGCCCAGATGCTGCCCCTGAAAACAAACCTCAGGACTCAAGTGGTATGGGAGGGACATACTCAGGATCCTCCTCCACCCCAGGTCCCTGGGGCTTTCCTTGGCTCTCCTCCTCACCCTGCTGTCATCTCAGGGTCCAGCTTAGAGCCTCTGGCATCTCACATGGTCCCGCCCTACTGAGTAAGTGTTCCACCCAGGCCAACTGGCTGGGGCTTAACCAAGCCCTTCTGCTCTTCCTCTAAGTTGGGGCAGTGAGGTGTTCAGCTCAGTGTTACTCCAGGGAGACTTGGTGTTTTGTCCACTCTGCCTCAGCTTTTTCTCTGGGGAGGCTGAAAAGCCTTTGCTAAATCTTAAATATCTTGCCTTGTGACAACTAAAAACAACTGCTCTTTGGGGCTTGTACTGTGTCAATACGGCTATGCTGGATTGTGTTTCCCAGAATCCCCTTCCCTCATGGTTCTAGTCTGCACTGACCACAAGAGGAGTCTGTGGGAGCTTCGAAGGTGAACCGATGTGGTGGCCACTGCCCTCTTCGGGTTGCCGTGGTCATGGCTAGAGGTGGTGAGCAGCCAGCATGTCCTGTCCGTGCTCTCCATGCTCTATGACCAGCTCCTTTTCCCCTCTGCCAGCCCTGCTTACCAACAGGTCCACCAGGCCCACCAACAGATGCAGAGGCACCAGTTCCTCTCCGAAGTTCCTCTCCAGAAGCTGGTCCAAACTGACCTCCCATATGTCCCAGTATACTCCAATTTGTCCATCAGCTCCAGGGATCTGGATCCTCAGTTGTGACTTCTCTTTGATCTCCCTACTCTGTCTTTTGATCTCTACTTTTCCAGCTTCTCCAACAATCGCATGACTTCTTAAGCCTATAATAAATACCTTATTGCATAATATTCATGAGGTTTTGCTTTCATGGTTGAACCCTGAATAACACATGCTTTATTGTCCTGAGAGGAAATTCAGCTTTATCTTCAATTTCAAAAATTACTTATATGAAAAACTGACTAGGTTACAAATTAGTAAGCTAACTTGGAGGATAATTTGAATTTTAGATAAATTACAAGGATAAATCTTAACTGTAAGTCTGGTAACATCAACCGCTCTTAAAACCAATTGCTTTATAAAGCAAGATGGCCGCATTCTGCATATTGCTTTATTCAGGCAGAGAAAGCATAAAACTAAGAGAAAGGTAGATAGATCTTAACCCCAGTATTTCAGGAAAGAAGATTATGATGTTGATGGGTATAAGTAACCTAAATGAAATAGAGTGAGAGCAAAGCCAAGAGAGAAAAATGAGAAAGGCACTAATAAATGACAAAATTATTATTGAGGCACCCATGTTCTTGGATAAGGGGACAGAATTTTCTCTAAAGGAAGTGTCTGAACCTGATAAAAAAGCTTTCAGGTATTTTGTGTCTATTATCAATAATGTATCTTATAATTCTGCTAACAGTACGTGAGAGTAAAAGAATAGATCTGCTTTAACCTGACATACAACTAAAACTAGATCAGTGGTCATTGCGTAAAGAAAACTCATTTTTTCCCTTAGGTAAAACTAGACAGTTTTCTTGCTGAAATCCCTTTGGAGTAAGTGGACCATCACAGAGGTATGTTAACACCTTCAACTCTCTATGACATTAATGTCTTGCATACTCATAGTGGCTGGTATTTCCCTCAAGAAAATGTTGGCCTCTTAGCAAAGAACACGATGTATCAATGAACTCACATTCCAGGGGCCAGGAAAAATAAAATACAAAAGCAAAAACAAACAAACAAAAAGAAAAGAGCCAGCTTATTTTCACTTTACCGAAAAGTTCTCTACTTTCTTTCAAGTAGCTCAAGAAATGGTTCTCCACTCCTTTCTCTCTCACTCTATATGATGTTATGCCAAAGATTTTTTATTCTTAAAGAAGTTGGGGAAACGGAAATACAATGCATACAATGTATTCTTAGCATAAAACAGATGATAATTTTGCTCTATATTCCTGAGGTTTTTTTTTTAAATTATGGTGAAATACACATAACATAAAATTTGCCATTTTAACCATTTCTAAATTGTGGCGTTAAATATATTCACATCGTTGTGCAATGATCACCATTATCCATCTCCAGAACTTTTTTCATCTTCCCAAACTGAAACTCCATATACCCATAAACAGTAACTCCCCATTCTGGTCTTCCCCCAGCCGCCCGTAACCACTATTCTACCTTGTCTCTATGAATTTGACTATTCTAGGTACCTCTTATAAGTGGAATCAAAATATTTGTCCATCTGTCTCTGGCTTATTTCACTAAGCATAAGGCTTTCAAGGCTCATGCATGTCATAGCTTGTGTCAGAATTACATTCTGTTTTATGGCCCAATAATATTCCATTGTATGTGTATTTCACACTTTGTTTATCCACTTATCTGTTGCCAGACACCTCAGTTATTTCCACCTTTTGACCACTGTGAATAATTCTGCTGTGAATAATGTATACAGATATCTGTTCAAGTCCCTGCTTTCAATTCCATCTTCCTGAGTTTTTAAGTCATGGAAATAATACGTGTCAACACACACACACACAAACACACACGCATAGAGAGAGAAAGAGGCCTTTAGCTGACTGTGTCTCCAAACACTGGAAGTTTGTCCTTCTTAAGCAGCATCACAGGATCACAGAAGAACCTCAGTTTATATGTATTGAAACAAGGAGGCCCAGGGAAGGGAAGTGATTTGTCCAAGGTCACAGCTAGTCAGTGTCAGGTCCAGGACCAGAACTGTCCAGAGTCTCCTGACCTCTATCTAGCCCAGTGGTCATTCCACCACAACTTGCTGATTTAGAATGGTGTTGCTCAGTCACTGCAGACTTGACCAAGGCACTTTGCTGCCAGCATAATTACTGCTTCTCTATGCCCCATGTTCATGCTGGCTTCTCTAAGAATTATGGATTTTTAATACTGCCTTACACTGTCATGATATTTATTATGGGTTTAGTGAAACAGTTTTATTTTGGTCTGTGGTTGAAAGAGGAATGGGGGGAAAATATTCTATATTTTATACCTAATTCTACATATTTAACATACATTTTGCCAGTACTCACTTTTCCAAATATTGTGGTTTCTACAAAGATAAAGATGTCCTTATTTTCAAGAAGGTTACAATCTACTATTTGTGATGTGAACTTTTTTTCCCATTATATTCCTGTTACTTCAACATCTCTGTTGATGGTTTAAAGTACACCAAGTTTTTGGAACTGGTATTTGGTTATTATTGTTGTGGGTTTGTTTTTTATGGAAGGACCTGGTTTGATGGAGTCATGAGAAGAAACTGAATGCATCTTATTTTCTGCACTTTGAACTTTTAGTCCATGAAGAGTTGGGCATAATTTCATGCCTAAAGGGTCTGTTCTGAACTTTGATACAGAATTTCATAAAATATAATACAATTATAGTCAGATAATGAGGACAGAGGAGACTTCTGAAGACCTATTTTAAAAAGCTGGGTTTTTTTTCTGGTAGGTTTTTCAAGATAAATGTGAACCTCTTAACTCCCTGATTTTCTGCAGATCTCTTCTGGGATGTATAGCTGAATAGAAGGAGGGGGAGGAAGAATAAAATGTTCTCTGGCACCAGGCCACCCCACAACTCTACTTTGCAGGAAACAAGGTTACCTTAAATTTCAACATTTACTAACAAACACTAAACAAGGATTATGGATTTTCACAAATACAGATATACCTGTGATGGTCAAAAGAACACTGTTGAGAGAAGTAGCTGCCTGACAGAATCTGATGCTTTGGTTATTTTCAGGAGTTGTTTAAAGCTTACTTTACTTAATATAGCTTTTAGATACTTCTTGTATTCTTTAAAGTCTTTTTATGTATCTTTTTGGTAGTGTATAGAAATTCAATATATTGTTATATTTTAACCCAACAACTCTGTTGAACTTTCTTACTGGAAATTAATTCCACTAATTTTTCTGAAGATTTTTTTTTTTTAAAAAAGACAGTAATTTCATTAGAGGATAATTATAGCCCTCCCTCCATTTCCAATACCTAAAACTTTCATTTCTGCCTCTCACAATTATGTTCTTATATAATGTTGAATGGAACTGGGCATCCAACCCTTTTTCTGATTTTAATGGAATAGGTTCTAATGTTTCAATAATAAATATAACTTAAGGGTAAGCAAATACCCTTAATCCAATTAAAGAAGTACTCTTTCATCTCTAACTTGTTTGAAAATTTAAAAAAATTATGACTAGGTTCTTACATTTCATAGGATTTTTCCTGCCTCTACTTAGATGATCTTATGCTTTTTCTCCTTGAAATTAATTTAAGCATAACATTCAGTATTTTTTATTAAATTTACAGAGCTGTGCAACAAATCCGGTTTAACAGCATTTCCATCACCCCCAAAAGATCCTTTGTGTCCTTTTGCAGGCAATTCCTGTTCCCACCCTCAGCCACATTCAACCAACCACTATTCTGCTTTGGATTTGCCTTGTACGGATGCTTTGCATAAATGGAATCATGCGATACATAGCCTTTTGTATCTGGCTTTTTCCATTTAGCATAATATTCTTGAGGTTCATCCATGTTGTAGCATGTTTCCAAGTTTGTTCCTTTTCATTTCATTTACTAGTTGATGGATATTTGGATTGCTTTCACATTGGGCCAATTACTTGAATTCTTGTACTTTTCATTTCTTGCACTGTCTTTCTTGGGTTTGGGCATGAAGGTTATATTGACCTCTTGACATAGTTTTGAAATCTACATGTTTTTAATACCTCGGAAGGGTTTTGTAAAACAATATTGGATGATCTTTGAAATTTTGGTAGAAATTACCTGTAAATCTATTGTAGAGAGTTGTTTTACTTGGGAAAAAAATTATAACTACTGAATTAATTTATGTTATGGTTATGAAACTATTTAGATACAACAATCTTAGTCACAATTGATGTCCCATTTTTCTAGGTTTTTTCCTTGTATCCAGGTTTTCAAATTACTGGTACAAAGTTGTTCTTTACCTTTATATGTGAAATGTTTTTGTGTTCTTATTAAATGTATAATATTTTAATATTCATTACTAATATATTTTTTTGATCACTCTCAACAAATGTTTACTTTGTTAATATTTCTAAAGAAATAGCCTTTCTTAGAATTATGGTCTCTATAATTTTCTCTATACTTTGTTATAATTCCATTAATTTCTACTCTTCATTCTTTATCCCTTCTAGTACATTTGTGTTTATTCTGATATTATTTTTGTAACTTAAGTTGGCCTTATAGATCACTAATATTCAATCTTTATTTTCTCTAATATAGCATGTAAAACTTAACATTTCCCATTGCATCTCAAGTGTTTTGATATTTACTGATTTTATTATGTAATAAAAATACAGTTCTATGTTTTTTATTATGATTTCTCCTTTGATCCAAACATTAAGTACTTTGAGTATTTAATTTTCCGAAACAGCAACAGTTATTTTCACTGTTTGATTTTTTATCACTGATCACCATCAAACACACTATATATTTTATTTACTTATCTTACTTCTTATCTATCTCCCTCACTAGAATGCAAGTGATTTTTTTTACTGTGATACCTCAGTATCTAAAGTAGGGCCCAGTGTTCAGTAGACCACCATAAATATTTACTGAATGATGATTGATACGTCATTTATTGGGCTTTTCCCTATGGCCTAGAACATAGGT
Organism: Aethalodelphis obliquidens; assembly: GCF_003676395.1. Taxonomy (NCBI): domain Eukaryota; kingdom Metazoa; phylum Chordata; class Mammalia; order Artiodactyla; family Delphinidae; genus Aethalodelphis; species Aethalodelphis obliquidens. Next base: position 21,071,154 of record NW_020837962.1, read on the forward strand.
CAGCTAATTTTTTTCTATAAAGTGCCAGATAGTAAATATTTTAAGCTTTGAGGACCACATATGGTCTCTGTCACATATTCTTTTTCCTTTTTTTAAAAATTTTTTAGAACCAATTAAAGATGTTATAATTGGTCTTCAGTGGAGGCTCATACCCAAATAGGCCGTGGGCTGGATTTGATCTACAGACCATAGTTTGTTAACCCTTGGTCTATAATATGGTCAACTGTTATGAATGTTCACTGAATATTAGAAAACATTATTCTCTAATTTTGATAATCAGGTTTTCACATATGTACATTACAAGCTTGTTGATTATATTATTCACCTCTAATTTTTTTCTATTAGGTATACCTCTCAATAGTGAGAATGTTATTTCTAAATCTCTTACTAAGATCATAGATTTTAAAATTTCTCCTTACAGTCATACATACCAGGCTTTGATTTATATTTTGACTGTCTTACAGTGTCTTCTTTTGATTAGCATTTCTGTATCATTTAATTTTGTATATAGTGTATAACTTTGCTGAATTTCTTTTCTAATCATCCAATCCACTGATTATTTCTGTATTTTAATTAAGGATTTTAGTCTTTTTATACTTATTGTGACAACTGAGATAGCTAAACCTTTTTCAGTCATATGTTCTTTCTTTACACTTTTTCTCCTTTTTCTTTCACTGTATCTTTTTTTTATTATTATTTAAGCAGACAAATCTCAGTTTTACCAATTCCTTACTTTGTTCCATTGTTATCTCACTTTCCCTAACTTTCTGTTATTCAGAACAGGCCAACGTATTTCATCTTTCCTCCACCTAAGATAAAACATAAGGTTCTAGACATACTCTTATCCTGGAATTTTGAAATACCCATGTTACCCATATTAAATATGCAGTTTATGAAAAACTTAAAATTGCCAAAATGTATCACATTGTTATGCTTTAAATGGTTCCTCTTCCTTATGAATACAATATATGTGCCTGCCACCACTAAGACCCGGCACAATCAAATAAATAAATATTAAAAAAAGAATTATTTTATCAAAACACTTTTGAGAAATTCAGCTAGGTTGGCTTCAGTTGAGAAACATCCTGTCATTCTGATAGTCATTTCTTTGTACATCATCTTTTTTCTTTGGCTACTGTTAAGTTTGTCTCTTTGTTGAAGTGTCTAGTTAATTTCTTTTTCTTTATCCTGCTTGGGTAACATTATGCTTTCTGAATCTGAGCATCTCTCTTTTCAATAATTCTGAAAAATTCTTAGCCATATGTCTTTGGATAATGATTCTCCCTAGTTTTTAATTTTTGATGTATTTTATAATCTCAATCAGTCATATATTAGATATTATTGCTGTATCCTGATTTTTAACATCTTTTTTTATTCTATGTTTTCCACATCCTTATCCTTCTATGCTACATGGTAATTTCTTCAAATACATGTTTCAAGTAAGTTATTCTTTCATCAAGTGTGTAGATTATTCATGTATTTTTTTAGACTTTCAATGATTTTATCGATATAGATATATAGACACAGATATAGATACAATTTTTAATTTCAAGAAGTTCTGTTTTATTCTTTGAAAAATCTACCTGGTGTGTTGTTAGTTTTGTGGGTTTTCTTTTTGAAAACTCTGTTAATTTTTAAAATGATTAATATGTGTATTTCTCAGTCTGCATCTGACAATTTAAAAATTTAAACCACTTGGGAGCCTAACCTTTTGGTTTTTTGTTTGTTTGTATCATTGACATAGTTTTGAAGGGAGCTAGATAAGAAGTGAGATAAGTAAATAAAATATATAGTGTGTTTGATGGTGATCAGTGATAAAAAATCAAACAGTGAAAATAACAATTGCTGTTTCGGAAAATTAAATACTCAAAGTACTTAATGTTTGGATCAAAGAAGAAATCATAATAAAAAAAATAGAACTGGTTTTAGTTTTGCCAATCTATGATTCCGCCCACCCCCAATTAGTAAGTTCTAATTTATATCAGGAACTTATATCAGGCTGCACTGTGGGAATCCTCAGGAAAGCATTCCTCCAGGAGCATTTACAGTTGCTTCTGTCAGGAGCCAGTGGGTAGTTCCAAAACTGGAACCATTTTTATTTTCATGCTATGAGTTTGAACCACAGACCCACATAAGTACAACATGATTACAAATTCTCCGGAGAAAATCTGAATTTTCATATCACATTTATTTCCCATTTGGAGTTGAGATGGATACAGGTTTTCAGGTGTCTCTCTTTTCTGACAGGTGGACTTCGTTCCTGGCCAATCCTCTTAGCGTGGGTAGTCCTGTGAGGGCCCAACTTTATACAGAGTCTGAGATCCAAACGTTCCTGTGTGCAGGACCAAGGTCTGGTCTCCCACTTTCTCTAGTGGCTATTAATCCTTACAATGTCCTCAAGTCACCCTGGGCTTCAGCTCTTACTTACTACTCCTGTTTCTGTTCCTAGTCCATTTTGGGGATCTTTCTTCTTGCAAGCTCACCAATTCATTTAGAAGTCTGCCATTATCCAGCATATAGGTACTTTTAAGCTGTGGGACCCTTCACAATATCTAGTCCCTCATTCTGTTACAACAGTTATCTGTATTTTAACTTATTCCTGAAATGGTTTTTAATCAGTCTTGTTAAGCCATTTTTTGAATATCATACAATACCTATATCAATATATTTTCAGCTTTTGAACATCTTAAAAAACACATTTGTTTCAAGCCATATTCAGTATTAAATTCCATCTGTAGTGACAGATCAATCTAATAAAATATTTTAATTTTGACTTTGATTTTTCTGAATGTTGACAGATTAATTCTGTGCTCTGTTGGAACATTGATGAGGAAACTCTTTATCTCAGCATCTAAATAAAAATTAAGTGTAGCTGACAGGTTCCAGAGATAAACATTCTCAACTGGATTTTTAAAGAAAACGATGGATTTTCTTCTTCTAACAAAATATACTCTCATCTACTGGGAAAAGTAAATGTAAGTGAGTGAGATAATGCTGCTGTACCAACATCCAGATGGTGGTTTTAAGAGAAAATAGTAATTTACTGAACTCTTTTCTATGCCAAGCCATATGCTTATTCCAGCTTCTTTTTAGGTTTACTAATAGCCCATTTAGAAGAGGAAACATGCACGGAATCTTCTGAAATGACTCTTAGTCCAAGATTTGAGGGGATGTATGAAGATACTGCCTTTCAATCTGAGTGTAGGAGTGGTGTTTAATATAATTTAACTTAGGTCCAGATGATACCATTGTCAAAAGACCTATAAGTGATATTTTTCCTGAGCACATACTATGTGCTATCAACTGTGCTAACCACTTTTACATGGACTTCATTTAGTCCTTACCACAACCTCCCAATGAAGATGCATCATTCGTTCCATGTTATATGTGTAGAAAATGAGACCCAGGTGAGCTGGCATGTCAAGTTCATATGGCAAAGAGGTGGCAAAACCAGGATTTGAAGGAGAGCTGTCTAATCAGAGCTTCTGTTCCTTACACGTTTTTGCACTTTCTTTAACTATGTACCAGGGTGTGTGTATGTGTGTGCACATGTGCTTTTTAAAACGGACCACTCCTTCATCAATACACATGTGTGTTGACTTCCTGCACAACTTGTATCTCTTTAGTGACAAAAACAGAATATTTTTAAAAGATAGATTCTGGGTCCATGGGACTAGATATAACCAGGTCGAATTAAGCATATATAATTCAATTATGTTTTCTAGAATTGTCGCAGATAGGAAAGTAATAATTAACAATTTATTTATTTAGTAAAATATGGACCCAATTTCAAAGACACGTAGAAAAATACTATCAGAGAAGCAGGTTTAATAAGTTGTTCTATCAATTCTTCCCCTTTAACTGAACAAAAAGCACATGGGGAGGGTGTCGGGGGATGGGATCATGTCTATTTTTTCCTGTTTATGCCTACCAGAGAGTAGGAACTCATTAATTTTTTGAGTAAATAAACGATTCATAGGCTTGGCATTAAATGAGGTCCTACAGAATAATAGGGTCAAATAACAAATATGACTAGTATTTCTTTAGAAAATGTATATTTCTCTAATAGATTCTCCAAATAAATCAAACTTGGAAACCTGCCTAATCCTGCAACAGAGTGGTTTTAAGACGTCCTTAATGGGCTCATTAGTCTTAAACTGCCTTTTCCAGACGATTTCATCTGATGCCCCACTGCCTTCCAAGGATCTAGCCAGAAAGCCTCAGGCCTAGAAGTGTTTGTGAAGCTTACGGGCACCCCTTTCCCAAATCTGAACATTTGATGCAACTGGACTCATAAAACTCCTAATTTTTTCATGCTTCATTCCTAAAAAAAAAAGTTTCCACTATCCTACCATGATTAAGATTTAGAAAGAGAAGAAATAAACAACCGATTCCATAACATCCATTTTGGGGCCCGTGTTTCGGAGCCAGAAAACCTCCCTTTCACGACATCTCCAGCTTGGAAGCACGAAAAGATAATTGGTTACTGAAGAGTCGCTTATAGCAGCAGGCAAGTTTAGGCAGGATATTTAACTCTGCTCTCAGAAACTGGAGTCAGGTGACATTCTGAGTTTCCCATTCCAAACAACCACCAAAATATATGGTTAATCTGAGCACCATAATTACTCAAATAATTACTCATCATTACTCAGAAGCCTTTCTGGTTCATTTCTATTGCCTGTCCTTGGACCCCAAAGACAACAACCGCAATGATATCTTCCTGTGCTGGGCAGTGGGGAGTTGCTGAAAGGCATGAGAACAGCCAAAGCTATAAGAAGATGGCCACTAAGCTTCCAGAATCCTCCCAATAAATGCTGGGTCTAACTATAGTAGCCCCAACTGGGAATGGATAAACCTACAACCGTTTCACCGGTAATCCTTCAAAAAATCCCAGCTGCTTTACATAACTTGATAAGCTAAAAACTATATAATTAACTATATCCAGCACTTATTTCCATTACTTATTATGTATCTTCTGGCAGGGATTAACCACCTCCATCATAAAGAGTGGGTAGTGTGGTATAGTCATTTTCACAATGTTGAGTCTTCCAATGCAAGAACATGGTAATCTCTCCAACTGTTTGTATCATCTTTAATTTCTTTCATCAGTGTCTTATAGTTTTCTGCATACAAGTCTTTTGTCTCCTTAGGTAGGTTTATTCCTAGGTATTTTATTCTTTTTGTTGCAATGATGGTAAATGGGAGTGTTTCCTTAATTTCTCTTTCAGATTTTTCATCGTTAGTGTGTAGAAATGCAAGAGATTTCTGTGCATTAATTTTGTATCCTGCTACTTTACCAAGCTCATTGATTAGCTTTAGTATTTTTCTGGTAGCATGTTTAGGTTTCTCTATGTATAAGTACCATGTCCTCTGCAAACAATGATAGTTTTACCTCTTTTCCAATTTGGATTCCTTTCATTCTTTTTCTTCTCCGATTGCCGTGGCTAAAACTTCCAAAACTATGTTGAGTAAGAGTGGTGAGAGTGGACAACCTTGTCTTGTTCCTGATCTTAGAGGAAATGGTTTCAGGTTTTCACCATTGAGAATGATGTTGGGTGTGGGTTTGTCATATATGGCTTTTATCATGTTGAGGTAGGCTCCCTCTATGCCCACTTTCTGGAGAGTTTTTATCATAATTGGGTGTTGAATTTTGTCGAAAGCTTTCTCTGCATCTATTGAGATGATCATATGATTTTTCTTCTTCAGTTTGTTAATATGGTGTATCACATTGATTGATTTGCATATATTGAAGAATCATTGCATTCCTGGAATAAACCCCACTTGATCATGGTGTATGATCCTTTTAATGTGCTGTTGGCTTCTGTTTGCTAGTATTTTGTTGAGGATTTTTGCATCTATGTTCATCAGTGATATTGACCACCCAGAGGGGTGGGATTGGGAGGGTGGGAGGGAGGCGCAAGAGGGAGGGATATGGGGATATATGTAAACATATAGCTGATTCACTTTGTTATACATCAGAAATTAACACAATGTTGTAAAGCAATTATACTCCAATAAAGATGTTAAATAAATAGCAAAGCCGTAACTTGAAAAAAAAAAAAAAAAGAAAGAGTGGATAGGGTAGGTGGAAGATGTTTTTGAGCCACCATTTTACATGTGCTAAATAATTAGGGGTAAAAAAGACATTGGCCGGGCCATTTATCAGCCTTCTCAGCTGAACACATCTCTCTTGACAGTTAGGATTCTAGAATTTCTATAATATTGTCAAAAGAGATAGGCTTGTTTTGAAGTTTCATTTGCATAAAAAATTGTGTTGCTTAACTTTGTGTTTATCTGGGATGGGTGGAAAAAGGGTGATAGGAATGGAGAACTGGGGCATGAAAAGCTATATTTCTCCTCAACTCTCATTTGGCACAATTTCTGTCTCAAGGCCTTTTTTGAAAGAGAAAAACTTTCAGTGTCTCATAATACTAAAAACGGGATTAATTCAAATGTTCAAGACTAATGGATTTTTGATGCTGAATGAAGAAATTTAAATTTAAAGTTCTAATGGGTAATGACATACATGCCTATAGGTATCTATATATGCTTAATGTGTATTTATTATATAAAAGTATTATTTTTTCTTCTCTAAAACAAAGAAAATGGAATTCCCATCTTACCCCAATCTTGGCCTGATTAACTCCTACTCACACCCTTGACTCAAGTCAAATATTATCCCCAAAGAGAAGATTTCTCTGATTGCCAACACCTACCTCCACCCACCCCTGTAAGTGGCACCTTCCTGATATTCTCTCATACATTCCTCTCAATTTCCTTACCTTCTAAAATAGACAGTAATTATGTATTTATTGTACATTTATTATTTTAAATATGCTTTCCTTTCCTCCATCCCCATCCACCCAGATCAAAAGGCCCAAGTGAGCAGCAGTACACATGTCTGTTTTGTTCTCCACTGTATACTCAGTGTCTAGCACGTAATAGGTATTTGATACTTATTTGTTGAGTAAATGTGGTTGAACAAAAAAATATTAGAGATTATCTAATGCAAATTCAGTTTATCCATTGGTAAACTGATGCCCAAAGAAGTTAAAAAACATTATGGTCCAAGTTTATATAGATTGTTAAAGGGAGATACAGATTTATAAACATAGATAACAGCTAACATTTCTACATCACTTATTACAGCCAGGCTCGCTTTACATATATCTATTTATTTAATTTTCACAAGTTATATGAGATAGCTATTACAATGTCTCCTTTTAACATTTGAAGATACTCAGACAAAGGGAAGTGAAAGTGGTTAGTTATTAGTGAAACAAATTCCAACCCATATGATTAGGTCTTACCACCATGATCTATTACCTCTCATATGGATAAATGAAGACAAATCCAAATCTCTTGGTGCCCATATTGATGTTGAAATAGAGATATGGATAGACTTACATATAGACATTAATTTCATCAGTCTCCCATCCCCAAACCCCTTACGTTCTGCTGTATCCATTTATGTCAATGGAGTCATTAACAAATGTAGCCTTGGAATTGTTGTCTACAATGCTTCTCCCTTCCTAAATCACTAAGAGTGTCTGCCATTTCCCTCACATTTGTCCTCTCTCTTCCATTTTACTGCCAGTGCCCAAGCTTGGGAGGCTCTTCTTCTTACTGCTGTCCTGGACCATTGCAAGAGTCTCCTTATTATCTCCTTCTTCCCATATTTTTTCAGACACCCCATTCTATACACACTGCCAAACATTAAGGGACTCCACTTGCCTCTAAAAGGCAGTTCAAGCTTTACCAGATAGCCAATGACTCTCCATACCTTGGTCTCTACCTATCTTTCTACTAATTTATCTCTTGCTTGTTTCTCTCGTGCATCTTTTGTCTCTATTAAGCCATCAGGATTATTAGTCTCTGAAAACATTATAAGCAGTTCTACCTATACTCCTCTGCTAATGTATATCATTGTTGTGATGTACCTCTCCTCTCCCAATATTTTCCTGTATAGGAAAGTCAATTCAAATGCCCTAGAATCCAACCTTTCTCAGTGCTGTCAGCTAGAATTTAGTATCTTCCTCTTCTGCTCTCTAACAGTACTTTGTACTTTATTAGACTAATATTGCATATTGTTATATTTTGGTTGTGTGTGTGTGTGTGTGTGTGTGTGTGTGTGTTATAACTTCCCTACTAGATAATCAACTGTCTTAGGACAGGGGAATGGACCACCCAGGTTGTCTTGCATGGCAGGAATATAATTCATTCCCCCATACCAATCAATCAATCAATCAAACAGTCTATCTCCTTATATAATTGGACTTTGTGGAAGAAGAGATTGTCTTCCCCAAGGATAGAGAGCAGTTTATTTTTCTTCTTGCCCCCTCAAAAAAAAAAAAAAAAAAAAGAATTACAAAATAACCCTTAATTTATCCTGTCAAGGGATATATTTCAATCACTAAACTTCTATATCAACTCATGGAGTTGCATATTTTTAAAAACTCAAGATGTAAGATCCTAAAGAGCCTTCTTGATTGAATTTTTACTTCAATAAAATGTCCAGAGTCATAACTTCGATAAAACTGTGGCTATACAAAAAGACAGAAAGAAAGCCAAAGAAACCAGAGTAAGGGCAAAAAGGGAGAGAGGGGATTTTCCCATTATTTCATCACATAACAAAAGATACATTTTTCCCCAAGGCCTTATCCTTTTTGTTTTACAAAAAGTAGAAAAGGCAATAGAGATTCTAGAAAAGACTCCTATTGTGTTCAATGGTTTCAAACATAATCAAATTATGTCATAATTACAGCTTGAATATTGTGTCTAGTCTCTATAAATACATACATTAAAAAGGAAAAGAAAATTTTCTTTTTAATTTTGTGGGTAGAAAACAAAAATGTGCTGCAGGCAATGGCCTATGCATTTGAGGGAGAAAAACACATTAGGCTATCAGGAAAGAAAGATAAAAGGAAAAAAAAAAAAAGACGAACTATGGTCAACCTCTGCAGGTTTCCTGCTGATAAAAGTGAATTCAATATACAACTCCTTGTCATTCTATAAGTGAGAAGTCCACACTCTTGAATCACTTTATATTCCATTAGTGCCTATTTTGCAGTCTACTCAACAAGTTAATGACCTTATTGAAAGATTAGAAATTACAGATTCACGGGTTAACAGAGAAACCAGCAGCTGTCTTTTTTTAAAAAATGACTAGTGTTGCAGGAACTGAGTACAAGATTTCCCATTTGCATTGCAAACAGCTGACCAAGAGCCAAGAACGATTATTAACATGAACTTAACACATATATAAACTGAATGTAATATCGTTGACCTCCTAATCTCTATTTTAACCAGCCTCGTTTCTTCTGCTAGAGTTGAAAGATCTGTACTTGAATCTCTCCTGCCTTCAACTAAATTTTAAGGTGCATGAGGAGGACACAGTGTCTCTGTGGAACTCCATTTTCCCATCTGTTAAATCAGGGAAAAAACAGTAACTATCACATGAAGTTTTTGTAGGAATAAAGTGGGAAACACATATGCAAAAACATGTTCCAAGCTATATAAATGCCGGTTACTATTATTATGATTATTACTAGTAGTATTGGTATTATGATGATCATAATTATTGTCTTACAATTTGAATTACTTTTAGCAAAGAAGAAGAGGTGTCAGTTTGGAAGTAAAAGGAAAAAAAACCTGCAAGTTAATAGCCACACATTTCAAAATCAATTTGAAGCCATTTGCACAAAGGTGGACAACATCCTCTATTTGATGTCACTGCCAAGGGAGCATGGTGTGATTCATTATAAAGTGATGAAACATCTTGCATTCATGTCTTAATTGGAATTGCACATCGTGTTCCTATTGCGAAGTGATGTCGGGGGACAGAGAGAGTTGCCACACTCCAAGTGGTAATTGGAGTGAAGGGGGTATTTTCAAAGGTGGGATAATAAAGAACTCTGAGGCTTCGGGAGCCAATGGGAAGAAGATTTTACCACCCCTAGCCTGGAGGGACAAAGGGAAAAAGCAGTTATTGGAATGCAGTGAAAACTAGCTGTGGGAGAGGGATGCTTCTGTATAGAAATAGAGTCACTGTTAACCTGCGTCTGCAGGTGCAATAATGAATACCTTGACCTCTTGTCCTGTGCTCAGATCTCCCGACAGTACTCACCACTGGCTGAAGTAACCCACGTAATGTAGTTAATAGAGGTCTCCATGGCACAGAATAAGGTGTCAAAGGGTGAACAGTGGATTAGAGAACAAAAGGAAGATATCAGGACCCTAATCTGTATGTTATTATTCAACACTGGCTATTGAGTTTATTACAGGGATTAGCAAGAGCAAATAATCAAAACACACGCAGAATTAAAGAACCATTTAATGCTAACCACATAGACGTGAGAGGTTCACAACGACCTTTTACAATTTTGACTAAATATGGGTGAAGCACAAATAGTGGACTAAGAAGTTGGAACGTATTTGACCAGTTTAGCGCTGCAATCACGGAAGACTCACAACAGAGTAAAGTTAATCTGACACAGACATAATGATGGGTGTTGGTGTTATTCTACTTTTTTTTTTTTTTTTTGGCGGTACGCGGGCCTCTCACTGTTGTGGCCTCTCCCATTGCGGAGCACAGGCTCCGGACACGCAGGCTCAGCGGCCATGGCTCACGGGCCCAGTCGCTCCGCGGCATGTGGGATCTTCCCAGACCGGGGCATGAACCCGTGTCCCCTGCATCGGCAGGCGGACCCCCAACCACTGTGCCACCAGGGAAGCCCTTATTCTACTTTTTAAAGTTAATTCTCCTGCCAGGGGCCAGAGAAAGATAGGGGAGAAAAGGTAGTTGTGTAAATGACTTAGCTAATATTGCTTTTGTATCAAAACTAGGTTTACTGAAGGTCTGGCTAAAGGGAAAGGCAAGAGAAGGGGGAAAGTAGCAGAGCAGGAAGCTGCTCATTTTCCTCTGATCCTTGGCCTCTTCTCTGGAATCTTACGTAGCCTTTTCAGATTATCTTCTTTCACTTGGTAATATGCATTTAAAGTTCTTCCATGTCTTGTCATGGCTCGATAGCTCATTTCTTTTTAGCAATGAATAATATTTCATTGTGTTGATATACCACTCACCCACTGAAGGACGTCTTGGTTGCTTCCAAGTTTCGACAATTATGAAAAAAGCTGCTATAGACACCCATGTGTAAGTTTTTGTGTAGACATAAGTTTTCAGCCCCTTTGGGTAAATACCATGGAGTGTGATTGCTGGATCACATGGTAAGAATACGTTTAGTTTTGTTAAGAAATTGCCAAACCGTCTTCCAAAGTGGCTGTAATATTTTGCATTCCCATTTCCAACAGCAATGAATGAGAGTTCCCACTGTTCCACATCTTCACTAGCATTTGGTATTGTCAGTGTCTTGGATTTTGGCCATTCTAACAGGTGTGTAGTGATATCTTGTTGTTTTAGTTTACGTTTCTCTGATAAAATAGGATGCAGAGCGCCTTTTCATTTCCTTATTTGCCAACTGTATATCTTCTTTGGTGAGATATCTGATAAGGTCTCTTGCCTATTTATTAATCAGTTTGTTTTCTTGCTGTTAAGTTTTGACTTCTTTGTATATTTTGGACAACAGTTTTTGATCAGATGTTCCTTTTGCAAATATCTTTTCCCAGTCTGTGGCATGTCTTCTAATTCTCTTGACACTGTCTTCCACAAAGCAGAAGTTTTTAATCTTAATGAAATCCAGCTTATCAGTTATTTCTTTCACGGACTGTGCCTTTGGTGTTGCATCTTTTATAACTATTTCTCGTCTTTTAAACTGAGATGCTGGATATTAATACGGAGATTGCAGTTTTAAGGAAGATTACCATGTATGCCTAATTTTATTGTCATTTATTTTTTCATGCATTGATTCATTCAACAAATGAATACCAAGAGTTAATTTAGGGATTGGAGATTCCACAGTGATGAAGCCACTATTCCCAAACTCAGACAGCTCCTGGTTTAATGCAGATATTTGTAATAGACGAAGAGTATTATTTGGCATTGTGGAACTCCAGAGGAGGAATGCCTCACTCAGTCTGAGGTCAGTAATAAGAAGCATTAATACGTTCCTGAAGAAGATAACTTCTAAAGAAAGAGAGATGCTTCCCAGGTAAAGAGGAGCAGAGAGGGCAGTTCAGGCAGAGGGACAACAAAGCAAAGTCATGAAGAATCATTGCGTTAGGGATGCTCTAAGTCTGTAGGCAGGCATGGCTAGAGTATAATGGACAGGAGTAAGTGATGCGAGAGGAGGCTGGAGGGGAGGCCAGGGACAGGTCATAGCAGCCTGCATGTGACACTGGCCTGCATCCCAAAGCTGCTGGAATTTGGAAGAATTTTCTATGGGAGGCTGACATAATCAGACTCGTCTGACAAACAACATATAAATTTATTACCTGCTGTGAATATAGGACTCTAGTCTACATACTAACAGTTACCAGTTTTGAGAATTTAATATGTCCCCCATCACCCCAAGCAAGCTGGATACTGTTATTATCCTTATTACCTATTACTGCTATTTTCCTTACTTTATTTTCTTCTTAATTGAAGAAAGAAGAGAATAGAATTCTCCAAACTATTCAGCCTGGGCTTCAGCTATTACCCAAACCCAAGAAGTCTGGCTGCAGGTCTCACATTTTTCCCCATGGCACCATCTTGAATCACTTAAGCTAACCATTCACTTTGAGATTTCTAAGAACAGGAAACTCCTTCCTGTCTAAGAAGCCTCTTTGCTTTTGAGAGCGCCATAGCCTTCTCTGTCTGCAAAGCAAAACAATGTCATGGAACTCATTTGCACAAAGTAGGGAGAGGAGTTTCATTCTGAGACTCGGTTTAACTTTCTTGCCTCCTGTCAGCCTCTCTCCAGTCAGGCTACGCCACCTCACAGAGTGATAGATCAGTCATTGGTAATTCTGCGGAAAGTCTCCTGCCACTGCTGCCCCTACTCATGACTCCAAGTGAAGTGAAGTGAAGTGAAGGTGAGGAATGAGGACCCTGAGCTGTGGGGAAGAGGAGTCCAACTCTGCAGGAGGGGTCATATTGCTTTCCCTCATGTTCTAAGGATATTTACTTGGTGCTGGAGAAATGCTAGTTGGAGAAAGTGCTAAACTCAGCAGGGGAAAATACAGGTCTTCATGGCCAGATGTAAAAGTAAGGACACAAAGAGAAAGCAAATTAATTGGAGTGAAGCGGGGGATCATCTATAGAGCCTCAGTGAAAATGAGGACCTGTGACTAAAGTGGCTTTGAAGAATGTTCCCTCAAACAACAAGGGTTCCATCATGTTGCTCACAGTAAAACTGAATCCTTTTAAACTTTTCATGGAAGTACAGAAAAATACAAATAAGGAGACAGCTACAAAGATTTTCACAAACTGAACACACTCTTGTAACCAGCACCAGATCAAGAAACAGGGCATGGATAAAAAAGAATTAAATAATGCCATTCACAGCAACATTTGGATTTAGAGATTATCCTACTAAGTAAAGTAAGTCAGAGAAAGACAAATATCATATGATATCACTTATATGTGGAATCTAAAACTATGATACAAATGAACTTAGTTACAAAACAGAAATAGACTCACAGACATAGAAAACAAACTTAGGGTTGCCAAAGGGGAAAGTGGGTGGAGAGGGATGAATTGGGAATTTGGGATTAACAGATACACACTACTATGTATAAAATAAGTAAACAGCAAGGACCTACTATATAGCCCAGGGAACTATGTTCAATATCTTCTAATAACCTATAATAGAAAACAAGCTGAAAAAGAAGATACACATATATAATTGGATCACTTTTCTGTATACCTGAAACATAAATCAACTATACCCCAATTAAAATAAAAGAAAAGAAACAGGGCATGACCAGTGCCCCAGAAGCCACCCCCCTCTCCCCACCCCATACACCTTAATCTTGACTTGTGGCCACATACATTGATTCTACTAGTTTTAGGTTACTTTTTTGATATCTGGCTTCATTCATCCAACATTACGCTTGTGAAATAGGTTCATACTGCTCTATGCAATTATTCTCTTTGTTGTATAGTATGTCTTTGTGAGTTCATGTCTCAAGTTATTTATCTAGGCAGGTACAGTAATTTTTATAGGAACGGCCATAGTAGGGACCCATTTCAGATTACTCAAATAGAGGCAGTGGTTGGGTTCCAGAACATTGTTTTAGCCTCTTTGCAATATGAAAAATAGAATAGCATAAAAATAATTTGGAGGAGTAAAAGAGGATAAAATGTTACATAAAGAGAGAATGCTAGAAAGAATCAAGGATTGAGGGAAACCATTGAAATGATAATACTTGTTCTTTGTAACAAAACAAAGGCCCTGGGTGAGAAAAAAAAAAATCAGATGCTACACCTACATTACACACACACACGCACACACACACACACACACACACATTTTCACTTTCTTTTATGTTGAAATAATGTATTTCCCATATTTCAATATCTCCTATGTAAAATATTCTTCACAAAATCTGAACTTTCAATCAGACCCAGTGTATAGAGGAGAGAGGAGGAAATTATGCAATAGCAATTTAACACTCAATCTCTGTCATTTGAAGATGACAGCACCAGTTGAAAAGAAGGGAAAGGTACCATGAATTAAAATTCTAAAATAAAGGCATCTGGTTCATCTTGAATCCACCATTTGGAACAACAGTCTCAACTTCCTTCCACTCAGATTTACAACATGTTCTCTGGGGGGATGCTCTGATTTCAAGGGCATTAAGATATGATTTATCTCTATAAGGCCAATTGAAGGTTATCCTATTCTCGAAAAATGGGGACTAGCACTGATCCACAAACAGAACAAAAATGTTAATCATGTTAAAACTGGGTCTCAGTGATTGAAATAGTCAGGCTGCAAATCAGAATGATTAACAATGATGACAAAACCAGAAACAAATTTATACTCTAAAGAATAGGTTATTGTCACTTTTTGCTTTTCTTCTCTAAGGTAGGTGTTAATAAAATTGGTGTCTCAGGATGTCTCATCTTGATCTTTTATGATTTTAAAATAAAAGATAAATGATTTTCCTTTCCTCTCTCCTCTCCAAGGAAGAAAAAAGTTTTGTTTTTCTTTTTGTTTGTTTTTTAAATAGAGGAATGAATAAAAGTCAGATGTGCAAATGAATTTGTCATACAAAGAGAGGGCCAGGAAAGGAGGCTATAAAAATGTAAAAAAATAACAATAATGATAGTATAAAAACACGTGATGCGACTTATTTCTTTGATTATGATGTGTCTCAGTCAACAAAACAGGAGAGAATTGAGGAGATCCTGCTCTATTATGCTCTCATTGTCCAGATTTTGATAGATTCTGTATTTTCAGAAGGAGAGTATGATCAAATTAGCTTTACATCAAATAATATGTAATTTTATTTGATTTCCTTATCATCTGCAAAAATGAGATGCCAGGGAGTAAAGCAAAACAAAAAAATTAGACTCTGATTCCCATTTTCAGCACTATGATAAGGGTTATAAAACAAAAGGATCAGAACAGTCAACACTTATACTCTGTATGGTACAAAGATCTCAATAACTACTAGGATTTTTGGAAATCCTATACTCCATTATAATGAAAGCATTTTCATTCTTCACGAGAAAAGAGGAAAATAAATAAATAAATACCTCAAGGGAAAAATTAAACAAAGAGCAGAAAATGTTATTTAGATGAAAGACATCAATTTAAAAAGCAAAAGAACACCATGCATACGCTAATGAATCAAACTAAAATTATATTTTACAGTTGCCAAATGTATCAAAATTGTATGAGACGAAAAGCTAAAAGGGTGACAGTTAATGTAAACAGCTAGTTTTTAAATCATGTTATATTCTCTGTATTTAATTACATGTAAGTGATACATATTTGTAACATGCTTTACACTACTTTATGTATGAAAGCATTTATTATAAACAAATTGTCTGAGATTTCTCAAAAATAGTCACCACTTTAATATCGGTAACAATGTTTTCTCAAACTTTTTCACCATGTGAAAATCTACTTAATGAACAATAGAAATGCAGATGTTACATTTTAGGTAAATTTAAAAACACAGATTTGTATACGGATAAAAGTTTTTTAAAAAACTCTTTCATATCAGTCACAGCAAAGCTGTCATTTGCATGCTTCTGCTCATAATTTAAATGTCATGATGATAGCTGCCTTAAGTTTCACGTCAAATTTGTTTCTTTGCTCACTCTTTATACTGTACAAGAGAAGCTCAGTTTAAAATTAATCCTCATCGATAATAGTGGCAAATGTTTGGTGTTTCTTTCAGATATTTAGGTGTCTTTGGAATAAACATGTTTCTGCCCAGAATATGTGACATATTTAGTATAATTATATTAGGGGTAAAAAGAATAAAAATAATTAATATCTTACTTCCTGTACAAACTTTTCTTTTATGGTTGGTTGAATGAAATCATTACACTATCCCAATACCAACAGGTTATATTCTACATCTGCATTGGAGTCCTGATCACCACTTACATTTTTTTACATTACTCTGAATTGTAGTATTTATGTTACTATTCTTATCTCAACATTTATGTTTTACTAAAATGTTTTTAAGCTGGTGATCTGTTTTTTTTGTGTGTGTGAACAAGGGATAAAATCCATCCAAATTCTAACAATAAAAATGGGAAATAAAAATAATTAGAAGAAACTTAGAGAAAATTATATATTTGGGGGAAAACTACACCATTACCCGAACCCTGGCAGAAATGACATGACCAATACAGTCTTGCAATGTATTCACAACTTTGAAGTGCGCAACGGGACTTACTAAAAGAACCAATGCCTATGAAAAACATCTTTAAACTTAACATTTCCAAGAAATTTTAATACGTGTACATAATTTTTCTCTTAAATTATTTTTTTTCTCTTAAATCCATGGACAGAACAACTGGTTGGTCATTTCTGGACCTCATTTTGAGAGACACTGGTGTCTAGACATTTGTCATCATCAAAGACACTGATCCTCAACAAAGGGTCCTTTCAAAGTTTTAGCAATTTTTTTTTTAGCTTGGCATTAATTTTTTTCCTAATTTCACATGTATTTATTGAGCATTTCTGTTTACCAACTGTTGCATAAGATGCTAGGAGAGACATGTCTCCACCTTCCAGGAGTTTATAATTAACAGGTACTGCAGGTATGGACACGTCTAGTCGTAATTCAAGACGAACTATGGATAAGTCTATACCCAAATGATAAACATCCAGTATGCTCACAGGAAGGAGAAAATGACTAAGATGATTAGTAAGGGCTACAGGGAAGGATGCATTTCAGGTGAACCTGAAAGAAGCTGGGAAGGCAAGTACAGTATGAAAAAGGCACAAGGCTTAAAAAGCACAGATTGTCTGTTTTGACTGGAAGAGATGATGCAAAAAGAAAGGCTAGGAACTGTGACTGGGTCGGATTAGACTGGTCCTTTGCTATGAGGCATTCATTTTTTTTACACATGAGGATCTGTCAAAAGTCTCTGAGACCTGGAACTGAAAGTATTAGGTCTGTGTTTTAAGAAAATCACCCTGGTAGTATTGAAATAGATGGGAAAGTATCAAAGAAGTGGGTTTATTCTAAAGAAGCAGGAAAAAAAGAATAAAATAATCCAAATGTCCAAGTCACCTCTCGGGCATTAGGAAGGTGTCAGTCAAAAGATGTGAAAGAAAAGAGCAGGTACGCTTTCTGAGGTCACTTGGAATCGGAAAGGGAGGTGTAGCTGTCTCTTCCCAACCCCAAGCTTAGGGCAGGAGAGGAGGTAAGCTGTGTGCTGAGAGGGACAGACAGTTATAGAGCCAGATCATCTGATTTCAAAGGCCATACTTCTACACAGGTAGACCTATAATTACACACACACATTACATACACTCATGCACACACACTTGCCTGTATGTATGAATGTTGTACATATGCATGCATGTAAATAGACTCTGACGGATGTGAACTTAATGCTTTACATGGATCCAAATTTGGTCAATATGGTGAATACTTGACTGAAACCTGGTTTACAAAATATGATCCAAGTAGGCAATTACTCGGCTTTCAAAACTGACTTATGATTAATAAGGGCAGTTGAAGCATACATTAGTTTAGGGAGAGAGGGATGTGCTCCCTGATTCTTTCACATATAAGATTCCTGTTCTCTAGCAACTTGCCTCACCTTTTTTGACCTTACCCATTTCCTCCCCAGACCATGCTGCAACCAGCTATTTCCAACCCAGCCTCACTTTTGAGCAGAGAACATCATGTTTACAGAAAGTATTTTACTACTTACTGGTATTAGCGTAGGTAGAGGAGTTTAATTTCTTGCATAATAAGTAAACTAATGATCTCATAAAGTTAAAGATGCTCCCCAAATAAATCAAGTCCTCCAAGTAAAACACTACATTATCCAAGGAATAAGCTTTCCCCTCCTTGGTCAACAGTTTCCATCGCTGTTACACATATTATAACATTACACACACCTTTTTGAAAGCTAGAAACAAGCAAAGGAAATCTTTGAATATTTTGAAGTGAATAAATTCTAAAGCATTGACAAGTAGGGTTTTTCTCTGTTTCTTTGAGCCCCACAGCTCTTCCTGCTGAAGTATCAAGGTTGTTCTACCTTAACAGATTGGAGGAAAAGTTGATATGGCGCGGTACAGGTAGCATGACCAGGACATGGTTGAGAGGGAAGGGAGTAGAGCACACTATAACCATTAAGTTAGGACAGTAGCCATGACTCTGGACTGTTCTGGACACAGCTGCATGTATGTTCTCCCTAGGTATAAGGGACTGCATGAATAAAACATAGAGGAAATTAGTTACATTTCTTGCACACATGAGTGTGTTCATTCCCACATGCATGTTTTGCTCAACAACCATCCTTTTTAGTTACTGAATAAATAATTGAGCTCACCTCCTCCATGGAGAGAACAGCCTAGAACTCTTTTTCCCTTTTAGCATTCAAGGGGCTCCCGTTTTATTTGCAAAATGCACCACCATCTCTCAGGAGTTAGTCCCTGACCACTGGAAGGTCAGCTGCAACCCGGTCTCTAGATGCCACTGGCACGGGTCACCACCAGATAACTGGAAGTGACTCTGTGCAGTGCCGCCTGTCTCCTCAGGAATTTCCCCAAACGGTCTCATATGTGCCAAGGTATATTGACACAGCTGTATCGTCAGACTTACCCACACCTGCTCTCCTAGGTCTCAGCACGATTAATTTCAGAGTCATGTTTTCACTAGCGCCAGTGTCGGGAAAATCCACATGACTTTTTTCCCTAATAGCTTCCATTTGGAACACAAAGAATAAAAACAAAATTATCTGAGCTGAGACAGCTCTTGCATCCTTAGTTCATCCCAAGGTAGAAGCCAGGATAATTACGGAGAGACATATGTTGATGGTAATAAAGCAGTTATGTATGTTCACTATCTGTTTTGAAGATTAACCGTCTACCACATTGCAGTATTTAAGCAAGAGACCATTTCAGATTTAATACGCTCTCCCCAACCCCCTCTCTACCATAAAACATAGTCTTGGAAAAGACACAATTTACATAACTTATAACTAGAGGATTTCACTAATATAAACAATTCTGGTGCCTAACAGTTGGCACCCAAAAAGACAATTTATGAACTCCCTCCTCCGCCTTGCTGTCAAATCCAGGATGACATGTTCATTGTTTTCCTCATAAAATCTACGATTGCTTCTGCGAGAGCAAGAACAAGCACTTTTTATTTCATTTTTATAAGCCTGTATGAGCAGATGAAATGCAGAGGGGCCAACAGGAACACTAAGTTTCAGGCTGTCAGACTGCAAAACAGCAGAGACATTAAGCCTCCAGGTCATAGCTGCTAAAAGAATCACTAGAACATTATCAAGCTTTAGGGATGCTTTGAAAGTACAAACTGATACGTGCTAACTCCTATGACTAGGTTAAGGTTAAAGACATACCCACAACACTCCTCTGCTCAAACCACTGAACAATCACTAGGACTTAAGTAAATGCAGATAAATCAACAAATGAAAATAATCCAGGTAACTGAAGTTTACGTGTGGCAGGAGCTGAAGACAAAGCTCTTTTCTATTAAGAAATGATTCATTCCAACTCATTCACAGCTCCCAAGACACCAATTTTTATCACTGCAATATGATTTTATGCAAACCATATCAAGTGATTCAGCCGCTACTTTAATAACGTACTCTACATAAAATAAACATATTAAATGTCATGCTTATAAGCACCTTCAGTTTGTGCTGCAACAGCAAAAAAAATATAGCCATAGATTCTTTTAGAAGGTTGAGTTGTTTGAGAGAAAGATTAAACTAATTCTTTAAAAAAATCTTTTAGACCAATCTAGCTGAGCAAATAACACTTCCGCGAAGATGAAGGAGTCTATAGCATGAGAAACACAGCATATTCATTTGCTATAGCTTCTACTCCTGGAATTTTACACTGGAGACCTGAAAACAGAATAGTTTAAGTCTATAATGGTCCATTATGAGACATTCCACATGCATAAATTCTCAACATTTCATAAATACTGTAACTATGAAAAAATCATTCATGTCTTACATTTAGAAAATGGACCCTTGTGGAATATTGCCTTTTTCAACCTCAGCAAACATAAGTTAAATATTTATAAAACAAAATTTACTGAAACTATTTCAATTCTTGTGGGAGTAGAATAGACACTTAAAAAGAATCAGCCTGAAGTAGTCTTATGTGTATTGACAGTACACATGCAGGGCTTCGCTAGCGGTGCAGCGGTTAAGAATCCGCCTGCCAATGCAGGGGACAGGGGTTCGAGCACTGGTCCGGGAAGATCCCACACACCGCGGAGAAACTAAGCCTGTGCGCCACAGCTACTGAGCCTGCGCTCTAGAGCCCGCAGGCTACAACTACTGAGCCCGTGTGCCACAACTACTGAAACCTGCACGCCTAGAGCCCATGCTCCGCAACAAGAGAAGCCACTGCAATGAGAAGCCCGCGCACCGCAACGAAGAGTAGCCCCCGCTCGTCGCAACTAGAGAAAGCCCGCGCACAGCAACAAAGACACAACACAGCCAGAAAAAAAAAAAAAAAAGTACACATGCATATGCAACAACTCTCTATAGAAATATTAAAACTGATTTCCTAGTTTTCAGCTCACACCACAGTATATAAACACAGGCTGCAGTTGATCTTATCAGAATTATTCAACTAACTGATACCATCAACATTAATTTTGGTTTTTAAGAGAAAGAAAAATAAAGCAAGCTAAAAATATCTACTGCTCAGAAAACCTCATCTCATACATAATGATTAGATAATGAAAACAATACAGAAAGGGACACAATAAAAAGTGAAAATTTTCCTCAATCAACCCCATCCCTTTCTCCAAAGGCAAGCACTGTTAACTTTTCCTGCTGTTTCCTTCTAGAAAAAGGGAGAAAAAAAGTTTAATAATGTAATAACTAATGTATGCAAATGTGCACATTTTCACGTATTTAACATTTCCATAACTTGAGTTTAAAATTATACTTATACAGGCATACCTCATTTTATTGTGTAAATACTGTGTTTCTTTTTTTTTCTTTCCCCCAAATTGAAGGCTTTTGCAACCTTTCTTCAAGCAAGTCTTCCAGTAGCATTTGCTCACTACATGTCTCCGTTACATTTTGATAATTCTTGCAATTTTTAAAGTTTTTCATTATTCTTACGTTTGTTATGGTGGTCTGTGATTAGTGATCACTGATGTATCTACTGCAAAAGATTACCACTCACTGAAGGCTCAGATGATTGTTAGAGTTTTTTTTTTAATTTTTATTTTATATTGGAGTATAGTTGATTAACAATGTTATGTTAGTTTCAGGTATACAGCAAAGTGATTCAGTTATACAAGTATCTATTCTTTTTCAAATTCTTTTCTGATTTTTAGTGTATTTATTAAAGTATTTTTAACGTACGTACACTATTTTTAGACATAATGCTACTGCACACAATAGACTACAGTACGGTGTATAAACATATCTTTTATATGCACTGGGGAAAGAAAAACTTTATTGCAATATTTGCTCTATTGTGGTGGTCTAGAACAGGTCATGTTCAAACTGATAATATTTACCTGTCTTCAAACTTCCAAGATAGGTCACCGTATTTCATATCCTCACAACTGAGAGTTCTTTATCAATATACTGACTCTGGAGATGTTAAAATTCAATTATTTGCCAATCATATGGTATAATAATTAGATCTTTTTTGTAATTTGTATTTTTATACATTTTGGCTTTCCTTCTGAATGAGGTTGAACAACTATTTTTGTGTTAAATATCCACTTATTTTTCATTATTTATAAATTTACTGTTCATATCCTTTGTCCATTTTTCTATTTTTTTGTTATTTTTGTCTGTGAGATATTTTTTAAAATTTAATGAGTCTTGATCTAACTTATGTGAATATTTTTCTCTAATCTGTCATTTGTATTTTGTCCCTTCTCATACTGTTTTCTTCCCCAGGTTTTTTGTTTTCTAACATGTTGTATGTAGTGAAGTTTATTGAGCATTTCTTTATAAATTCTGGATGTTATACCCTTTTTAGAAAGTGTCTCTCTGCCAAGATTATACATACATTTAGCAATACTTAAAAAAAATTTATAGGTTCTTTTTTATGCTTAATACTTCCTTTCATCTGGAATTTATTTTGAGGTAAAAAGTAAGATAGGAATACAGTTTTATCTTTTTCTGCAACGGTTAACCAGTTGTTTCCCACTATTCACTGAATAATATTTTTTCTCAATTATTTAAAAATGATATTATTGGGACTTCCCTGGTGGCGCAGTGGGTAAGAATCCACCTGCCAATGCAGGGGACACGGGTTCGAGCCCTGGTCCAGGAAGATCCCACATGCTGCAGAGCAACGAAGCCCGTGCGCCACAACTACTGAGTCTGCATGCCACAACTACTGAAGCCCGCGTGCCTAGAGCCCGTGCTCCGCAACAAGAGAAGCCACTGCAACGAACATGCAATGCAGCCAAAAATAAATAATTAAAACCTTTAAAAAAATAAAAATAAAAAAATGATACTGTTGTCATGAGTTAACTGTTATAAACATGCAGCTGTATTTGTGGCCCCTCTCCCTCACTCTTCTCCAGTACAGATTTATTTTAATTTTTGCAACTTTATGACATATCAATATTTTAATATCTGGTAAAGTTAGTTCCTCTCTCATTGATTTTCTTTTCCAAAATTGTTGTGAATATTCTCAAATATGCCTTTTCCAGGTGTATTTTAGTAGCAAAATGATGGTGAATTCTGTCAGATGGCTTTTTCCTATATATTTTATAAATTTCCTTTTGATTTCTGCTATGACCCAAGAATTTTGGGGGGGTCTTTTTCCGGGCTGTTTTTTAAGGTGGTTGGGTTTTATATTTGTGATATATTTGATATTATTTTACTTTGGGAACCATATTAAAGTTTTCTTTGAGGTCTAATATATTCTCCATTTCTGTATGTGACCCCCAGGTATCAGAATAAAGATATATTCTCTAGTAATGTCGATCCTTTGTTCCTTCATCCAGCCAGCCAGCCAGTCAGCCAGCCAGCTATCTAGGTATCTACCTCTCTCTATATATATTTATTCAGACTGTTTTACACTATAATTCTTTTTTTTTGGTCTACATAATCTTTTAATGGCTGACATAATGAATTAATTTTTCTTGCCATCACTGGATTTCTGTTAAGTTTTCTTTGCATTTCCCACAGTCAAATGCTTTTTATTTTTTTTTATGTTACATCACATTAACAGGTATTGTCTCATTTATATTCATTGATATAACAAATATAATCAACTTCTCGTTATATTTTCTAAATGTAATGCTTGTTTTGTTTTTAAACTTCTATATGGATTGTCTGTAAAAAACTATGTGATGTGTGTATGTTTTCATCTCTAGGGATTTGACAGTTTTAGTTTTTAGTCATTCTATTCTATGCAAACTTCTCGTTCAATTTCTGAAAATAGAGTTGAGCAATTTACATTTTTGTCATCAATCCTCTATATCCCAACATTTGGTTTTGATAATCCTTTTATATGTTGTGAAAATTTACAATAAACAATGTGTAACTACTTATGGTGATGGATGTTAACTAGATTTACAGTGGTGATCGTTTTGCAATATATACAAATATCAAATCATTATGTTTTACACCTGAAACTAATATGTCAATACCTCAATTAAAAGTTGCAATATTTACTTTCCATAATTCTTATTATCATAATTGTTTAATTTTCTTCTATACGTCAATGATATCAATGCTTATCCTCACTCTTTTACCACAGCTTCCCAATGGTGTATCATTAAGCAATTTGTTTCTGTTTGTGAGTTTGTGGTGTGACTCATTTATTTTTCCCTGAATCCCCCCAAATTCCATCTCTGTGCTTGAAATGTATTCACTTAAGAAAAGTGTGTTTTAGTGGCACTCATTTATACCTATTTTTCCCTGAAACATGTGTTTTTGTTTTTTCAGATTTATTTCTTCATTTATTCCCTAAATTTTATTTTCTTAATATGCCTGTAGTCAATAGCCATCTTACTCATAATAAACTTGGGCAGGCTTGCCTAGAACTTCTATTTGTATGATTATGATGTGGACAAATCCCTTCTCACCTTAGCTGAGGTTTATTCAGCTCCCTCTAGATAGTACAGTGTGATGTCTGCTCACATCTGTGGCAGGTGACAAGGGATAGAGTGTGGAGGATGGTTGGTCTTGGTTGTGGGCAGTCTTGGTTAGTGTTTGGGGACTTTGCTATCTCCTCTCTGGTTTTGTTAATTCTCTTATGCCAGGATCTGTTCCACTTTATTGGGAATCAATTCAATGCCTATGGCTTCAGACAGCTTCCCGTGCTTCGGCCAGGGTCCCTGACCTTCCACTTCCAACAGGAGTACCTCGGGAGGTAATTTAGCCCAATTAGCTTCTCTCTTCCCAACAGCCAATTGGAGGTAAGGCATTGAGGCCAGAGACAGGCTGAAGGCAACATCACCCAGGGGTTCTCATATACGCTTTCCAATTCATTCCTGCTCCTTGTCCAATTTATTTTCTCTTTTGTTTTCTGATCGGCTAAAATCTTGTTTATTGCTGAAGATAATTAGCTCTGAATGTTTATGATAATTCTGCTTTTTATCCCCTACTTTCATGCCAGGAGGGAGACACCAAGATAGAGAACTCCAGAAATTACTTCCTCCTGGGAGTGAGAAGACAGCCACCCTCATGGAAATCTCCATATTTCCTCTCTCTGGGTTGCTCCATTAGCTTCTCTACAGTTGGGGGTGGGGGCATTTTTCAGGACTTTATTTCACTCATGTCTTCTATTTGGTTTATGTGGAGAGCAGTGTAGGATCACATGGCAGATTGCTAAAGGCATCACCCCGACTCCAGGACCCAGGTCTATCTCCTCGGGCAAACGCTAGTATCTCCTCTCATTAAAACTTTGGAGTATTTTCCCTGTTGGTGTGTATGTATGTATATATAGATGGATGGACCTTAAGAGTCGATTTTTAATTGTTTATGATGTTCATGCCATTGGTTTAGGGAAAATAATATTTTGAGATTCAGTTTCACTTTGCCACTGAAAAACCAGAAGATTATGTTCACAGTTATTAACTTATCATTAATATACTCATGTTTTAGAAGGTTTATTTTAAAATACAAAAATCTGTGACATACACACACTACTGTATATAAAATAGATAACCAACAAGGACCTAGTGTATAGAACAGGGAACTCTACTCAATATTCTGTAATAACCTATATGAGTAAAGAATCTGGAAAAGAATGAATATATGTACATATATAACTGAATCACTTTATTGCACACCTGAAACTAAAACACTGTAAATCAACTATACACCAATAAAATTTTAAAAAGATACAATATGAATCTTGCATAACTTATTTTAATTAATCTTTTAAATAGTCATAGAAAAACAGGAGTTAACTTGAAACTGGAGATGGGTAACTAAGAAGCACGGGATTGGGAGCAAAACTGATGGGTCCTAAGAACCTCTGCCCTCTACTCCATTCCACCCCTATTCTCACAATAGAAACTAATTCTCTCTATGAACTCTATCCTCCTGGGTAACCCCCATTATCCAGGTACCCATGGAAATGGGACAAAAGCAGCTATGAAGGGCAGAGGCAAAAAAGCCATAAACATTTTAGGTCTAGAAGCTGAATCTCACCAAGCCCATGTTGGTTTTTGGACAAAAAGAGCCTGTTTTCCATAAATCCAAGTTACAAAAAGAAGAAGCAAACATAGTAACCAGTAATAGTGAGGAGCACTGGTTTGACACTCAGCAAAGCCTGCCTTGGAGATTCACTCTGAATACAAACAATTTGCAATGACTAAACACAGTTGATATATAAAATGTAAATTTGCTATCAGATCATAATTATAGAAGAAAAATTACCCAAGGATTCATTTAAGTAGTCTGTTCTTCAGTGCATTTAAAATAGAAATGATTTTTTTATTGAATTAAAATAGAAAAGTTGAATACAAGTTTTCAGGGATTGTTCTGTGTTATGTGAGCCATGCCACGTAAATCTGTGTATCTTACTAAGGTGGGTAGGAGGCGGAAGGAAAAACAAAACCATTCTGCTAGTGGAAGTGTGTCCAGAGTTACATAGGAGCTGAAAAAAGTCTCCAAAAAACAAGATAAGTAAGCAGTATATTTCTAAGGAATATAAGTATAATACTAAGAAGTTAATCTTTATATATTTCCACTTTTCTTCAGTTCATATATTAAATATAGGTTTCAGCTTTTTAAAAAACTTTCCAGGGCTTCCCTGGTAGCGCAGTGGTTGAGAGTCCGCCTGCCGATGCAGGGGACATGGGTTCGTGCCCCGGTCCGGGAAGATCCCACATGCCGAGGAGCGGCTGGGCCCGTGATCCATGGCCGCTGAGCCTGCGCGTCCGGAGCCTGTGCTCCGCAATGGGAGAAGCCACAGCAGTGAGAGGCCCGCGAAAAACTTTCCAAAATAAATTATGTTAAATTAGTAAAACAGTTCATCTAACCATTTTTTCCTACTGAAAACATATATGCATAGTTTTGACTCTGATGATTTTGTCTTTCTTTCTTGTTGTTAAAACACAGTAGGAGAGAAAAAACTGATTTGAAAATTATACTAAAACAAAAGGATAGAAAGTCTCTACTTTTCCTAAACTCTCAAATCCCTAAACTGACCAGAAAGAAGCATAAAAATGATAATAAATCATTTATGTTAACAATGGTGATTTTATTTTGTAATCATCTCTCTCAAATTAGGATTTTTTCAATGAGATGGCAAACAAAAGTAGTTGAAAAGAGCATAACCCCCGGATGTAGGATAACCATCTTTCAAAAGCTGTGCAGTTTAAGGAAATACACCTGAAAAGGCATGTATGAATTTAAATTAACAGAGGGAAATGGGATATAATTCAAATGATCCTAGGGTTCAAATGTATCATTACCATTCAAAATCAAATTCAAACATAACATTGTCTTAGAGTAATTACTTTCAAAAGCAAATTATAACATATAATTCCTACATGTAACCTGAGCCCATTAACCATCACAACTAGAATTTCTTTAGGGGGCAACTATAATATATGATGAAGGCAGCTTGATCCTACCTCAGAGAATTAAAATATAATCTCTCATATACTCCATAAAGTTGCCTCTTGATTGTGTGATGAGAAGAAAGGACCTATCCAGGGAAAATACTAAAGGATATATATAATAAAACACTATTGAATCGTTTAAGAAATGAAAACATGACAAGTTTTAGTCTTTACTCTTTCAGTGGTAACACAAACATTGTAAATCATGGAAATTCAGAAAGAAGACTACTTTCTGTTGATAGGGGGAAGCAATTCCCCAAAATACCAGCCATCAGATGATAAGACTTTAAAATAAACATCGAAAAAAAAAAAAGCTTAAGAAAAATGAAAGTACATCACTCTATTCCTCCATTGCTCCCACTCTTTCTATTCTAAGAATATACACATATCTGTACAAGTAAAACACCTGCTTCTTTTTAAAAATATCTTTGAAAGAAAAGTTGGAAGGTTAAGTAATAAGCACCCAATCCTAGTTAAAAGATATGGTGAGTAGTTGGCTCTGATATCTAGGTAGAGGAGTAAAACAATACCTGGATGGTTTACTGTTTTCACTGAGAAAAATTAGAAGAAGATAGGAATGAGCAAAATTCTAGAATGAGCAATGGATTCTAATAAAAAATCTAAACTTATAAATTAATGTAAACTCTGGGAGGTTTGTGGTAGTTGGCCTCTGAGATGCCCCGATGGTCCCCATTCCCTGGTATTCTCATCTCTATGTGGCCCCTCCCACAATGTACCTGCGTTAGTCTGGGCGACCAGTAGAATAAGGCAAGAAATGATGGTATGTCACCAGAGGTGAAAAAGTTATAA
Organism: Aethalodelphis obliquidens; assembly: GCF_003676395.1. Lineage (NCBI taxonomy): Eukaryota > Metazoa > Chordata > Mammalia > Artiodactyla > Delphinidae > Aethalodelphis > Aethalodelphis obliquidens. Next base: position 21,099,600 of record NW_020837962.1, read on the forward strand.
AAGATATGGTGGTTTCCATATTGATTGTTTACTCTCTTACCCCCTCTCTCTCTCTTTTTTTTTCTCCCTCCCTTTTATCACTCACTCAGGAGGAAGCCAGCTGCCATGTCTGAGTAGCCTTATAGAGAGGCTCATGAGGGAAAAAACTAAAGCCCCCTGTCAGCAGCCATGTGAGTGAGTTTGAAAGTGGATCCTTCAGCCCCAATCCAGCATTCAGATGGCTGCTGCCCCAGTCAACAGCTTGACTGCAATCTCAGGAGAGAGGCTCTGAGTCAGAATTACTCAGCTAAGATGCCCCCAAGTTCCGAAATGCTAAAAACTGTGTGAGATAATAAATGTTTATTGTTGTTTTAAGCACTAAGTTTGGGAGTAATTTGCTATGCAGCTTCCTACAATATGTTTTCCACAATGTTTTCCTCATTACTCTGGGAATAGCTTTGGTTGACCTTGAGGTAACCTTTGTAAGCTTAGTGTTTTCTCTTTAGCATCTATTTCCCCTAAACCAATCACTTCTTTCTTCTACTGCACTCCAGTGAAAGGGCAGGTTATCATCTTCGGTTGAAGAGTTATTTCCTGATTGGGAACCAAGTCAGAAAAGTTTTCTTCATTGCTAAGACGTTTCCCATGTAAAATATTAAACACACTCTTCGGAAACGAAAAAAGTTTCAAAACTAATATATATCCAAAGGCAAGGAGTGATCTGTCCTAGGTGCAGCTAAAAAGGGAATGTATTATATATAGAAAATTTAAAAACAATAATGAAACCAAATAAATTTTGGTCTGCTTTTTACTATCAACATGTACTAACTATAATGCCAAACAATGTCTGTAATAGAATATTCTTCTTCCCAAAAATCTTTTATTGATCTAAATTCTAAAAAATTGTAGCAGTTATTCAGCTTCAACTTAGAAACTTAAAAAAAAAAAAATTATCCTTTTATCTACAAGAAATAATTCATAGAAGTCCCAGTTAAATAGCCAGCCCAAGACACATGTGAACTCAGCTACCTGCATTTGTTTTGAGAGTAAGCTCATAAATTTTTGTAATCATTCAGGTTTATTTCAGGCAGTTTTTGTCTGTGTGGTACTACATATTTCTACTTTTAGGCAGAAGAATTATAATAAACAATAATAACGTGATGGCAAAGACAAATAAATAGATTTGAGTTACTTTGAATTACTTCAATTATGTCATTCTATTTGAATTCTTGGGGTTTTTCTTGTGTTTAATATTAAAGAGTGTGAACTAGTACAACCTGCAAGATTTAATAATTTGGAAAAAATAAAAATTTTGGTTCATATATAAAATATTTTACTGAATTTTAATATTTTTACATTTAAATATTTTTAGAAAGTTGTTCATTATTTCTAAATTATAGAACAAATCAACCACATCACACCTGCTAGGATGGCTATAATTTTTAAATAAACATAAAATTATAGTAATCAAAACAGTATGATATCAAATCAGTCAAAACAGACACACAGACCAATGAAACACTATAGAGAGCTCAGAAATAAACCCATCCATATATGGTCAATTAATTTCCAACAAAGAAACCAAGAATATACAATGGGGAAAGGACAGTCTCTTCAATAAGTGTTGTCAGGAAAACTGGACAGCCACATACAAAAGAAAAAAATTGGACCACTATCTTATACCATACACAAAAAAATAACTCAAAATGGATTAACAACTTGAATGTAAGATCTGAAACCATAAAACTCTTAAAAGAAAACATAAGTGGTAAGCTCCGGGACATCAGTCTTGGTGATGATATTTTGGATATGATACCCAAAGGCAAAGGAGACAAAAGTAAAAATAAACAAGTGGAACTACAGCAAACTATAAAGCTTCTGCACAGCAAACCATCAACAGAATATTTGCAAGTCATATAGCTAATAAGACATTAATATCCAAAATACATAAAAGACTGCATACAAGACAATAGCAAAAAGCCAAACAACCCAATTAAAAAATGTGCAGAGGATCTAAATAGATACTTTTCCAAAAAAGATATACAGATGGACAACAGGTAAATGAAAAGATGCTCAAATCACTAATCATCAGGGAAATGCAAATCAAACCACAATGAGATATCACCTCACACCTGTTATAATGGGTATTATCAAAAGACAAGAAATAACATGTTGATGAGAATATGGAAAAAAGGCAACCCTTGTGCTCTGTTGGTGGGAATGTAAATTGTTTATAGCCGCTATGGAAAATAGTATGGAGGTTCCACAAAAAAATTAAAAACAGAACTACCATATGACCCAGAAATTCCACTTCTGGATATTTATCTGAAGAAAATGAAAATACTAGTTCAAAATGATATATGCACCCCCATGTTCACTGCAGCATTATTTACAATAGCCAAGACACAGAGACAACCTAAATGTCCATCAATGGATGAATAAAGAAAATGTGGTATATATACACAATGGAATATTATTCAGTCAAAAAAAGAATAAAATCTTGCCTTTTTTACAATATGGATGGATTTTGAGGGCATTATGCTCAGTAAAATGACTCAGACAGAGAAATAAATACTGTATACATTTTACTTACATGTGGACTCTTCAAAAGAGTTCACAGATGCAGAGAACATATCAGTGGCTGACAGAGGCAGGGAATGGCAAGTTAGTGAAATGGGTGAAAGGGATTAAAAGGCACAAACTTCCAGTTATAAAATAATTAAGTCCTGGGGACATAATGTACAGCATGGTGATTATATAATTAGTAATACCATATGATTATATTGCATATTTGACAGCTGCCAAGAAAGTAAATCTTAACAGTTCTCATCAGAAGAAAACAAAAAAAAATTGGGCTTCCCTGGTGGCGCAGTGGTTGGGAGTCCACCTGCCGATGACAGGGACGCGGGTTCGTGCCCCGGTCTGGGAGAATCCCGCATGCCGCGGAGCAGCTAGGCCCGTGGGCCGTGGCCGCTGGGCCTGCGCGTCCGGAGCCTATGCAGAGGCCATGACAGTGAGAGGCCTGCATACCAAAAAAATAAAAAATTGTAACTATGTCTGGTGATGGATGTTAACTATATAATTATGGTAATAATTTTGCAATATATCAGATCATTATGTTGTACACCTGAAACTAACATAGTGTTATATGTCAATTATTCCTCAGTTTAAAAAGTGTATCTATACATATTAAAAAAAAAAAAAAAGGAAGAGACCCCAGAGCTCGCTCGCTGTCTCTCTCTCTCTCTCTCTCTCTCTCCATGCACACAAAGAGGTCATGTGAGCACATAGCGAACTACAAGACAAGACTCCTCAGAATAAACCTACCTTGCTAGCACCCTGATCTTGGACTTTAAGCCTCAAGAACTGTGAGAAATAAATTGTTTAAAAAACAAAAAGCAAAACAGAAAATAACAAGTGTTGACAAGCATGTGGACAAACTGGAATTCCCACACAGCGCTGGTGCAAATGTAAAATGGTGCAGTTACTGTGAAAAACAGTTTGACATTTCCTCAAAAAGTTAAACACAGAGTTACCACATGACCTAACAATTCTATTCCTAGGTATATACTCAAAAGAACCGAAAACATGTGTTCATACAAAACCTTGTACACACAAATATTCACAGCAGAACCATTCATAATATCCTCCAAAGCAGAAACAATCCACATTCCATCAACTGATGACTCAATAAAGAAAATATGGTATATCCACATAATGGAATATTATTCAGCCATAAAAAGGAATGAAATACCGATACTTGCTACAATGTGGCTGAACCTTGAAGATATTAGGCTAAGTGAAAGAAGACATATACAAAAGGCCACATATTAATTTAATTTGTATCAAATGTTAGAATAGGCAAATCCATAGAGACAGCAAGTGGACTGCTAGAGGACAAAGGGAAAGGGAATGGGGAAGGTCTACTAATGGGTATGAGGTTTATTTGGGGGGTTGATGAAATGTTCTGTGATTTGACAGTAGTGATGGCTACGTAACATATGATTATACCACAAAAAACTGAATTGTACAGTTCAAAATGGTAAGTTTTATAGTATGTAAATTATACCTCAATAAATAAAAGAACAAATCAAGAAAATGATTGTTATTACTAATTACTACGGAAAATAATTTTACCTTGTAGAGGAATGGATAGTAAAAATGATCTACTCAGGGTGTCAAATACGTGAAATATGACATTACTAACGCATCCTCCCTTTCTCCTGGCAGTAGAAGCAGTGAAGTGTTCCGAAATTTTCATGTTGGTGACAGATTCACTATAGGAGCTTGATAAGCGGTGGCTGAATGAATGAATAAATAAATGAATGGATTCCCCATATTTGCCCAACTAGTTGTGCAAAGTCATCATCTTTACCCCTACTTTGAGGAGAGGGGACCTAGTCCAGAGATAGCTTAGTAAATGACTACCGTTCTGCTTGCTTAGGATTATTTAGGGAAGGTGGGGGGAAGAGAGTTTAAAAACAATATTTAGAAATTAATTTGTTTAACATACTCATAGATACTGGTTCCAAAGGAAGATGAGAGGTTTTCCAAAGAAGAATCTACTGCAGTTCTAGGCAGCCAACGAGAGCTTAATATATAGGAATCAAATTCAACAGAGTTAAACACAACTATTTGATTTTTTTAAACTTTCTATAATAAAAATTACAAATACTTCACATAAGCTATAAACAGTGAAAGGATGAAAACCACATGATTTAGCCGAATAATTTCCTCTTTACTCAGAGAATTTCCTCCTCAACTGTGAATGATACTCTAATCAATGATTAGCTTACTACAATTCTAAAAAACTGGGGTGAATAACAAAAGATAATGGACTGGTGTTTTCCAAATGATACTGCCATTGCTATTATATTTGATACTCATTCATGTAGTCCACAAACAAGAACTCAAAATATAAATAGTATATTTCTCCCCTGGAAAGAAGCTTGCTATCTTAAAACAAAGAAAGCCATTGCAGGTGAAAAGCCAAGAACAAAAGTTGGGAAAGGACACAATTTAAATAATGAGTAATCTCCTGAACAACTGGAAAAAATACAGAAACACATACTGTGAATTTACATTCAAATTTTCACCTTTGCAGACAAAGATAAGAAGAGTTATACTCTGATAATTTCCTATAAGTAACTATAAAGTAATACTGGTAAGTAGGGAGATATATTCAGCTTGTCATTAATGAAATTTCCTATTTTTAGAAGTAATTTTATAAGGTCTACAGTTCACCTATTTCACGTTTAGTGGCAACATATAGTTTCTCTTAATCCTTATGCATTTATAGAAGATAAAGGACTTCTACTCTAATAAACCGATAACCCAGTGACTTCCATTCCTGCCTTAAAGCTTTTATATTTTATCTTTGCCTCCTTGTTTTTTTTTTTTTTTTTTTCCAAACTAGGAAATTAAATGTGAGGGCTAAAAAGTTCAAATAAAATCTTTTTATGCCATATCTGGTAATGACTCACTTTGCTATAGTACAAAATCACACACTTCAACATTTTAAAATTTATCCATTCTTTTGCCAGTGGAGAGTTTTGTTTGTTTTTTTGCTTTTTGGTTTTGTTTTTTTTTACCCTCTACTGCCACTTATATGCAGCTCTACCAAGTAAATGATTGCTATTTTAGTGGCATGAAGGATGAAAAAAGAGGGAAGGAAATACAAAAAAAGGGATTTGAGTCTGAAAAGAGAAGAAAACTTAATGGCAATTTGTGTATAAGTAAAAATAAATCAAACACAGAAAACACTCACTAGAATAAATATAGTAATGGAAATATCTAACTTACCATACTTTTTTCCCCCCAAGAATTTGATGTCTCAGATTTGAAAAACTGAGACTCAGAAAGCGAAGCTCACACAGCAAGTTAGCACCGCAGACTGGTCGTTAGAATGCAGGGAGGAGCTGCTTCTTCTCGAGGCTGGCTTTCCCCATGACCCCAACACAGCTGCCAGTGGCTCCCACCAGCTGCAGCTTCTTAACCAGCAGGAAAGAAGATTTTCCTCAGGTGGGAGCCCCAGAAAACATCTCAAGTCTCAATGATCTAAATTAGATCACAGGCAAACCATGGAGCATTTACAATCTGGTTATTGCCACTGAAAAATCAAATTTTAAATTTTATTTCCTTTTAATTAATTTAAAGACCTGTATGTGACATGTGGCTAACTTACTGAGAAGCACAACCTTAGGTTATTCAGAGAAACAAACTCAACATCGACAAAACTTTCTAACCACACGTTAGAATGTTAACAGGTGGATCATATCACAGTCCATGCTGCAGAGGTAAAAGACTTTTTTACCCTAGTTATTTACTCAGCAGATATGTCCCAAATGTGGCTTTTCAGCTCAGAGACTGAGAGCTGGAAACTGTGGTTTTCACCCTCTGGAGGCAAGGAGTGCCCACCTGGTTAGTTTTCGGGTTTGGGTCAAAGGATCCATCTTTCTGCCGAAGGAATGACAAGAGGCACATACAGATACATCATGTACAAAGCAATGCATTGCTAAAAAAAGAAAGAGAACCTGAATAAAATAATGAATACAACTGACACCATAACCTTCGGTTGACTTTGGATTACACTTTCAATAAAAAGTAAAACAAAATTCTCTATTTATCCTACAATGTTATTTAATCAAATAATTCGTAAGCAAGTGTAGAAGTACCTCTCTGCTGAATTTTCGTGCTAGTAGATAGTCCAAAATGTCAAGGCAACAAACTTCTGCATCGTAAATTTGCTTCAGTGGGCATGTACCTGAATAAATTTCCGTGTAATGCAGCAGAGAAAACAACTGGCTTTATTCACTCCGGCTCATCCCTCACCGCGAGGGAGGGCTCTGATAATGGCCAAATGTATCTTCAAACAAATAGCAATACATCCAGATACAGAGAATTGTATCCCAGAATCTAATGTCCGTGAACCAATGACCATTTTTGAAACATTTTAATGCCAGAGCCACAAAGAAGCTGATTACTTTGAGGAAAAAGAACTAGTTTATGAGACTTAAGTTTTCTCTTTTCCTTCAATTTTTTTTTTATTAATTTTATGTTTATACAGCAGGTTCTTATTAGTTATCTATTTTATACATATTAGTGAATATATGTGAATCCCAATCACCCAATTCATCCCACCACCATCACCCACCCTTCCCCCACCCCATTTTCCCCCACTTGGTGTCCATACGTTTGTTCCCTACATCTGTGTCTCTATTTCTGCCCCACAAACGGGTTCATCTGTACCATTTCTCTAGATTCCACATATATGCATTAATATACAAAATTTGTTTTTCTCTTTCTGACTTACTTCACTCAGTATGACAGTCTCTAGGTCCATCCACGTATCTACAAAAGACTCAATTTCATTACCTTTTATGGCTGAGTAATATTCTATTGTATATATGTACCACAGCTTCTTTATCCATTCATCTGTCGATGGGAATTAAGTTGCTTCCATGACCTGGCTATTGTAAATAGTGCTGCAATGAACATTGGGATGCATGTGTCTTTTTGAATTATGGTTTTCTCTGGGTATAGGCCCAGTAGTGGGATTTCTGGGTCATATGGTAATTCTATTTTTAGTATTTTAAGGAACCTCCATACTGTTCCCCATAACGGCTGTATGAATTTACATTCCCACCAACACTGCAAGAGGGCTCCCTTTTCTCCACACCCTTTCCAGCATTCGTTGTTTGTAGATTTTCTGATGATGGCCATTCTGACCGGTGAGAGGTGATACCTCACTGTAGTTTTCATTTACATTTCTCTAATAATTAGTGATGTTGTGCCTCTTGGCCCAACATCGGCATGTCTTCTTTGGAGAAATATCTGTTTAGGTCTTCTGCCCTTTCTTTGATTGGGTTGTTTGTTTTTATAATATTGAGCTGCATGAGCTGTTTATATATTTTGGAGATTAATCCGTTGTCCATTGATTCGTTTGCAAATATTTTCTCCCATTCTGAGGGTTGTCTTTTCATCCTGTTTATAGTTTCCCTTGCTGTGCAAACTTAAGTTTCATTGGGTCCCATTTGTTTATTCTTGTTTTTATTTCCATTTCTCTAGGAGGTGGGTCAAAAAAGATCTCACTGTGATTTATGTCGAAGAGTGTTCTTCCTATGTTTTCTTCTAAGAGTTTTATCTGGTCTTACATTTATGTCTTTAATCCATTTGGACTTTATTTTTGTGTATGGTGATAGGGAGTGTCCGAATTTCATTCTTCTACATGTAGCTGTCCAGTTTTCCCAGCACCACTTATTGAAGAGACTGTCTTTTCTCCACTGTATATCCTTGCCTCCTTTGTCATAGATTAGTTGACCATAGGTGCATGTGTTTATCTCCGGGCTCTCTCTCCTGTTCCACTGATCTATATTTCTCTTTTTGTGCCAGTACCCTATTATCTTGATTACCGTAGCCTTGTAGTATAGTCTGAAGTCAGGGAGTCTGATTCCTCCTTCTCCATTTTTTCCCTCAAGATTGCTCTGGCTCTTCAGGGTGTTTTGTGTCTCCATTTTAATTTTAAGATTTTTTGTTCTAGTTCTGTAAAAAATGCCATTAGTAATTTGATAGGGATTGCATTGAATCTGTAGATTGCTTTGGGTAGTATAGTCGTTTTTACAATATTGATTCTTCCAATCCAAGAACATGGTATATGTATCCATCTGTTGGTATCATCTTTAATTTCTTTCAGCAGTGTCTTATAGTTTTCTGAGTACAGGTCTTTTACCTCCTTACGCAGGTTTATTCCTAGGTATTTTATTCTTTTTGTTGTGACGGTGAATGGGATTGTTTCCTTAATTTCTCTTTCTGATCTTTCGTTGTTAGTGTATAGGAACACAAGAGTTTTCTGTGCATTAATTTTGTACCCTGCAACTTTACCACATTCATTGATTAGCTCTAGTAGTTTTCTGGTGGCATCTTTAGGATCCTCTATGTATCGTACCATGTCATCTGCAAACAGTGACAGTTTACTCCTTCTTTTCCAATCTGTATTGCTTTTATTTCTTTTTCTTTTCTGATTGCCATGTCTAGGCCTTCCAAAATTATGTTGAATAAGAGTGGCGAGGGCTTCCCTGGTGGCGCAGTGGTTGAGAGTCCGCCTGCCGATGCAGGGGACACGGGTTCGTGCCCTGGTTCAGGAAGATCCCACATGCCGCGGAGCGGCTAGACCCGTGAGCCATGGCCACTGAGCCGGCGCGTCCGGAGCCTGTGCTCCACAACGGGAGAGGCCACAACAGTGAGAGGCCCGTGTACCGCAAAAAAAAAAAAAAAAAAAAAAAAAAGAGTGGCGCGAGTGGACATACTTGTCTTGTTCCTGATCTTAGAGGAAATGTTTTCAGTTTTTCACCATTGAGAATGATGTTTGCTGTGGGTTTGTCGTATATGGCCTTTATTATGTTGAAGTAGGTTCCCTCTATGCCAACTTTCTAGAGAGTTTTTTATCATAAATTGGTGTTGAATTTTGTCAATAGCTTTTTCTGCATCTATTGAGATGATCATATGGTTTTTATTCTTCAATTTGTTAATATGGTGTATCACATTGATTGATTTCCGTATACTGAAGGATCCCTGCATCCCTGGGATAGATCCCATTTGATCATGGTGTATGACCTGTTTAATGTGTTGTTGGATTCTGTTTCCTAGTATTTTGTCGAGGATATTCATCAGTGATATTGGTCTGTAAGTTTTTTTTTTTTTTTTTTTTTGTAGTATCTTTGCCTGGTTTTGGTATTAAGGTGATGGTGGCCTCATAGAATGAGTTTGGAAGTGTTCCTTCCTCTGCAATTTTTTGGAAGAGTTTGAGAATGATGGGTGTTAGCTCTTCTCTAAATGCTTGATACAATTCACCTGCGAAGCTGTCTAGTCCTGGACTTTTGACTGTTGAAAGATTTTTAATCACAGTTATAATTTCATTACTTGTGACTACTACTTCTACTAACTCTGGGTTTTGTTTGTTCTTCTTTCTGTAGTTCCTTTAGGTGTAAGGTTAGATTGCTTATTTGAGATTTTTCTTCTTTCTTGAATTAGGACTGTGTTGCTATAAACTTCCCTCCTAGAACTGCTTTTGCTGCATCCCATAGGTTTTGGATCGTCGTATTTTCATTGTCATTTGTCTCTAGGTATTTTTTGATTTCCTCTTTGACTTCTTCAGTGATCTCTTGGGTTATTTAGTAATGTATTGTTTAGCCTCCATGTGTGTGTGTTTTTTACATTTTTTTCACTGTAATTGATTTCTAATCTCACAGCGTTGTGGTCGGAAAAGATGCTTGATATGATTTCCATCTTCTTAAATTTACTGAGGCTTGATTTGTGACCCAAGATGTGATCTATCCTGGAGAATTTTCCATGTGCACTTGAGAAGAAAGTGTAATCTGCTGTTTTCAGATGGAATGTCCTATAAATATCAATTAAATCTATCTAGTCTATTGTCTCATTTAAAGCTTGTGTTTCCATATTAATTTTCTGTCTGGATGATCTGTCCATTGGTGTAAGTGAGGTGTTAAAGTTCCCCACTATTATTGTGTTACTGTCGATTTCCTCTTTTATAGCTGTTAGCATTTGCCTTATGTATTGAGGCGCTCCTATGTTGGGTGCATAAATATTTACAATTGTTATATCTTCTTCTTGGATTGATTTCTTTATCATTATGTAGTGTCCTTCCTTGTCTCTTGTAACATTCTTTATTTTAAAGTCTATTTCGTCTCATATGAAAATTGCTACTCCAGCTTTCTTTTGATTTCCATTTGCATGGAATATCTTTTTCCATCCCCTCACTTTCAGTCTGTATGTGTCCCTAGGTCTGAAGTGGGTCTCTTGTAGACAGCATATATATAGGTCTTGTTTTTGTATCCATTCAGCAAGGCTGTGTGTTTTGGTTGGAGCATTTAATCCATTCACATTTAAGGTAATTATTGATATGTATGTTTCCATTCCCATTTTCTTAATTGTTATGGGTTTGTTTTTGTAGGTCCTTTTCTTCTCTTGTGTTTCCCACTTACAGAAGTTCCTTTAGCATTTGTTGTAGAGCTGGTTTGGTGATGCTGAATTCTCTTAGCTTTTGCTTGTCTGTAAAACTTTTGATTTCTCTGTCAAGTCTGAATGAGATCCTTGCCGGGTAGAGTAATCCTGGTTGTAAGTTTTTCCCTTTCATCACTTTAAATATATCGTGCCACTCCCTTCTGGTTTGTAGAGTTCCTGCTGAGGAATCAGCTGTTAACCTTATAGGAGTGCCCATGTATGTTGTCATTTTTTCCTCGTTGCTTTTAATAATTTTTCTTTGTCTTTAATTTTTGACTATGTGTCTCAGTGTGTTTCTCCTTGGGCTTATCCTGCCTGGGACTCACTGCACTTCCTGGACTTGGGTGGCTATTTCCTTTCCCATGTTAGGGAAGTTTTCGACTATAATCTCTTCAAACATTTTCTTGGGTCCTTTCTCTCTCTCTTCTCCTTCTGGGACCCCTATAATGCGAATGTTGGTGCATTTAATGTTGTCCCAGAGGTCTCTTAGGCTGTCTTCATTTCTTTTCATTCTTTTTTCTTTATTCTGTTCCATGGCAGTCAATTCCACCATTTTGTCTTCCAGGTCACTTATCCGTTCTTTTGCCTCAGTTATTCTGCTATTGATTCCTTCTAGTGTATTTTTCATTTTGGTTGTTGTATTATCTCTGTTTGTTTGTTGTTTAATTCTTCTAGGTGTTTGTTCTTTAATTCCTCTAGGTCTTTGTTAAACATTTCTTGCATCTTCTCGATCTTTGCCTCCATTCTTTTTCCAAGGTCTGGATCATCTTCACTACCATTATTCTGAATTCTTTTTCTGGAAGGTTGTCTATCTCCACTTCATTAACTGGTTTTCTGGGGTTTTATATTGTTACTTCATCTGGTACATAGTCCTCTGCCTTTTCATTTTGTCTATCTTTCTGTGAATGTGGTTTTTGTTCCACAGGCTGCAGGATTGTAGCTCTTTTTGCTTCTGCTGTCTGCCCTCTGGTGGATGAGACTATCTAAGAGGTTTGTGCAAGCTTCCTGATGAGAGGGACTGGTGGTGAGTAGAGCTGGCTATTACTCTGGTGGGCAGAGCTCAGTAAAACTTTAATCCTCTTATCTGCTGATGGATGGGGCTGAGTTCCCTTCCTGTTGGTTGTTTGGCCTGATGCAACCCAGCACTGGAGGCTAGAGAGTCTTTGGTGTGGATGATGGCGGACTCTGGCAGGGCTCATGCCAAGGAGTACTTCCCAGAACTTCTGCTGCCAGTGACCTTGTCCCCGTGGTGAGCCATAGCCACCACCCGCCTCTGCAGGAGACATTCCACCACTACCAGGTAGGTCTTGTTCAATCTCCTATGGGGTCACTGTTCCTTCCTCCTGGGTCCTGATGTGCCCACTACTTTGTGTGTGCCCTCCAAGAGTGGAGTCTCTGTTTCCCCCAGTCCTGTCGAAGTTCTGCAGTCAAATCCCACTAGCCTTTAAAGTCTGATTCTCTGGAAATTCCTCCTCCTGTTGCTGGACCCCTACATTAGGAAGCCTGATGTCAGGCTCAGAACCTTCACTCCAGTGGGTGGACTTCTATGGTATAATTGTTCTCCAGTTTGTGAGTCACCCACCCAGTGGTTATGGGGTTTGATTTTATTGTGATTGTGCCCCTCCTACTACCTCACTGTGGCTTCTCCTTTGTCTTTGGAAGGGAGGTATCTTTTTTGGTGAGTTCCAGTGTCTTCCTTTCGATGATTGTTCAGCAGTTAGTTGTGATTCCGGCGCTCTCACAAGAGGGAGTGAGCACATGTCCTTCTACTCCAGCATCTTGAACAAATCCCCTCCTTTTATTTTTGAAGCATGAAGAAAATATTAAACTTTAAGCTGTTATTAGCTTGTTAGAAAGACACCTCAAAAACAATGGGAAGATGAAAGTATAAAGAATTTTTAAATGTGTAGCTTGGAGTATTACAAATTGGGTATATTTTTAGTTAGTTTTTCTTCCTACATATTAATTTCTTCCTCTTTGTTAGGATAGAAAAATAATGATGGCATTCAACTTATAGCAACAATCTAACTTAATTATCAAATAATTGTTTTTAAAGTCATCACCCTAGTCAGAGAAATTTCGCTCTTCTGAGCCCTCATTCCTTTTTGTTTTTTGAGTGATGCCAAACACTTTCAATTCATCTTGGCTTTCAAAGTGACCTAGAAGGAGCCCTTCTCAAAGGGATAACACATAAAATATCTTCAGGTATAAAATGGGGACAAACAACAAATAGGCTGTGGTAAGGATTAAAAGAGACAATATATGCCAAACACTTAAGAAAACGTAGCCTAAATGTAGAGTAGTCACAGTCTGCTGTAACTGTGAAACTCAAGGCACTGTCTTGAGAGAGAGAAAGAGGGACGGAAAACAACCTACCCTGAATTTCATGCATTATATCCTTTCCAAAAGATAGAAGTGGATATATATGTGTGTGTGTGTGTATACACACACACACACACACACACATATGTAAATAAAACTGGGTTTAGTTCTAAACAGTACCTATTAATTTTCTTTGTAGAATACCTACATCAGTGGGATTGGTAAACAGAAGAAGAAAATATGTAGGAAACTCAAGGGAAGCCAAGGGGGAGGAAGCAGGAGAAAAACAAAGCAACCAGTGTCAGCAGATCTGGCTTTCAGGCAGTGCTTCCTGGCATACGTGTTAATGGTTGTTGCCAGCTGACAGCAAGTGTGGTAGAAGAGGTCATGTGACATAGGGTGCTCAACACTGTCAAATGTTACAAGTCTTCAGGAAGTCATGGTCGGAAGAAAGTTCACTGGAGGAGGCCATCAATCAGCCAATGATGTTCTACTGTTTCAGGAAGAGACAATATTTTAAAATACTTAAGAAGCAAAGGTTGGGGGGTGGCATGTCAGTGAATACAAATTTTTTTCTAGATGATCAGCAAGGAGCAGAAAGGAAAACACAGAATGAGAGACAGGATGGTAATATGAAGGGGCAAAAGTCGAGAGGTGGATTAAATCTATTTTTAATTCATATATTCATAGATTAATTGTTAATAGAGAAAAGCTGATCATGTTTCAGCCCATTCAGAGAACTAACTAAATAAGGGAATACTATTTGAAAAGAGGACCTTAATAATTATCACACAAAATAATTCAATCTGACTCTATGCAGAGTGCTGATTTTAAATAAAATCACATGAAAAATATTATATTAAGTGTAGGAGCAGATTCTGTGTATCAGTTCACTGGTTGGTTGGTTTTCCTCACTGCAGTCTGAAATAACCTTCAAGATGAATTTTATCAAAAAGTGACATCAAAACTCCTATCAAAGGAAATAGCAGTGTGTATGCAGGCGTACATACAGCCCTTAGAAACTCAGTCTTAGACAGAGTTAGAGTATGTTGATGACAAAGATACCATGCACCATCCTTTGAACTCATTTGGTGGCAAGTGTAATAACACTCGTATCTTTACCTTTCCTGCTGAGCTCTGAAGTAATCAAACCATTCTTAGTTAACTCAGGATGTGTCTGTCATCAAAACAAATCTAAAATGCAAGCAGCAGCAACTTTATTAGCACTTACTGATCCCAGGGGTGATAAATACGTTTGTTTACTTAATACGTGCAAGCGAAACTGTTGGCAAAAGAGCAACTGTTCAGACTGCTAAGTAGATAAAATTCACATTCAATATAAAGTAATGATACAATCCTAGTAATTGTCAGAATCTATACCAGCAATGGTCACCTTCTGTAGCATCAAGGGCCACATTATCCACCTGTGGGAAACCTCCAGGTCACTGATAATTTCCATTAGTTTGCATATATTAACATATGCTTTGCCTCTAAGCGCTTCAAAACTTTAGTTTCCCAAATACTGAGTAAATGCTCTATGACATTGTCTTAACATTCGCCTGACGTACCAGAGTATGCCATTCTTTCCTGGGCTTTACTCTTTCTCTGAAGAACTGCTATGTACGCTTGTTCAAATGGGTAGGATGGGTTTTAAGATGCCTCCCTGTGGGACATGATTGGCTGGAAGCTTTCATCTTTCATCTCTTTTCCTCTTATTTTCTCTACAATGTGCTTTCTGACCATGTACTTGTATCGGAGTAAGGATAAAATCTCTGTGATCTTGTCGCTTGGGATGCTGTGTCATCCTCACTACTGTGTCCATTGACACTCCTACATCTGAAGACCACGGCCCTGTTTGCACCTCTGTAGAACAGCAAAGCCAGGTGGATGTCGATGTACACACTACATCAATCCTCCTTCTGCTGAGGGAAGACGGGTTTTTGTAAATAGGAAGAAGAAGATGAGCACAAAGCAGAAGAGACTGCCAACTCCTTTAACCCAAGGAAATGGTATGGGATAAAGGAGAGGTGGGTGGAGGGCAGTGAAACTACTCAGGTGAAACTTGCAAAACAGGCTGGCAAGAGACCACTCCTAGCTGCATCAATCCCTGTGCGCCAGTAATGGTTTCCAAATGGTACAAAGGGTGAGATACTCTTAGGTCCTATGATTTCCACAGGCACCAGAAGACATTAATTACTCTAGTTCCTGAGGATTTTAAACCTTGGAGGCCTTCACATAGGGTGGAGTTTCATACACACACACGTAACCACATACTTCATACCAAATCTATTTTACATCTTTTCCATGCCCAGAATGAAAATGTGGGTGTTCTATCATGTCAGTGTCTAGTCCTCTAAAAAGAAGAAGAAGAAAAAAAAAGCTAAGCTCTCTTATTTGATAGAAGCGATGCCAAATTCTCTCCCCAAATGGCTGCATCTCTAACAAAACAATCAAATAGGTGTAAACAAAAGAGGAAATTAATTTTTAAAATAGAATATTTCACCCACAGTTTTGAAGAAAAGATCAACACAGTTCCTTCAGAAACCATAAATGCATCCCAAACACCACTGACTCACTCCACACCTTAAACCCTTCAGACGATGAATTCAAATGTCCAAGGATTGTGAAACTGCTCTATAAAAGGAGAAGGGGAGTTGAGATTTACTTCAGATGGAATTTCCTTTGGGACTGAGGCTACATGCTTCAGGAAGAATTCTCCTCAGTTTAGGAAACGCTGGCTATAATCAAGGTTCAGGGCTTCCAACCAAGTACACCCAGTAATAGTTCCAGTCACAAGCTCACTTGGCTTAAGAAGTCGGGTTCAAATTGACAGTTTTTTGTATGGTGACTCTAGAAAGACAGCTAAGCCTTACATTAGTATATCTTCCATTTTGGGTGCAACATAAAATGGTGTCTGTCAATTCCTGAGAGATCTAGTTTGGGTAGGAATATCCCTCACTGAAATCACCACAAGAATTAAAATGTATTCTTTTGGGAGTAGTTTCAGAGTCCTTTGAAAAAAAGCCATTGACTGATACTTCACCAAGGTTTCATTCCAAGGGCCTTGATTCTGGGGCTAAATAAGGACAAAGAACGAGACAGCAACAAAACTTCACATCTCCGTGCATGAAAGACCATCGTCCAGTTAACGCAGAGTGAGGAGGATTCACTCTGTGGAGCCAATTCACAGGGAAGATGGTGTCAAACCATCGAGAATATTCAAGGTACTGCTCAAACACTGAATGCCATTTCTAGACTACATGCAATCTATTTCCTCAACTGCTAGATCCTTCTTTTAAAAGAATTATAGTTGTTATTCTATTGTGGCAAGAACACAACATAAGACCTATTCTCTTAACAAATTTTAAGTGTGCCATACATTATTTGCCTGTTGGATTCTTCATTTTTCAGTCATTACACATGATATGAAGATAACACTTAAGGCCTCAAAGGCCAATCCCTAATGACCTTGCCTGTATCCTGGGACACACCAGTAAAGACAGACCCTGGGTAATGGGAACCATGCTTCACTGATCTTCTTCAGTCCTTCTCAGACAACATACCTTGGCTATTTGAAAAGTAATGTACTTCATTATGACTTTACTTCTTCACATAATTGATTATACAATTTCTGATAACGCCCAGACACGCTGGAAGATGAGCACTGCGGGGGTGATGGTCACGGATGGGAGGCATGGTGAATGGCATCCAGAACGCATGCTTCAGATTCAACCAATTCTCTAGGTTGAGCAAATGAAATGGGAGAGAGAATTCGTTTTTGCAAGAAGAAGCAGTCAGACAGCAAAGTCAAGAACTGCCCATTTGAAATCTTGACATTTCCCGAGTTCTAAGATGGATTTCATTTTAATTGACCCTAGAATGTGTGTGGAAGAGAAAGAAATCTTGTAAAGGACCATGTTCAGTTTTATGTTTCAAAGGAAATATTATAAAAACATCAGCTTATTTCTTTTCTCAATCCTGAAACAAAACCTCAACTATGTTCTTGTAACAGGAAAATAGGCAATAGAGTGCTTTATAATGCAGCTAAAACTGGCCCCAGAGCAAGGCTAAACCCACCAAAGTTTCATAAAATCTACTCCTCAGCTGTGGATGTTCTTTTTTATGTTTTCCTTACATCTTTCTTGTCACCGTGATTCATCCATTCTTACATACACAAACTCCATCTCGAATGTGTTCCCAACTATAGCAGTATTGAATGCTATTTATATTTTTTGAAATGTCAACAAGGAACAAGCAGAGAATCTGTCAGGACAGTTTTAAAATTGTCATTTTAGGACTTCACTGAAAAATCTGTCAGTTCTAATTTAACAAATTAAATTAAGAAAAAATGCTTTACCATAGTTGACATGGTGTCAAGGACATTGCAATAAAACACTGATGGTCTTATTTTAATTTCTTTATATCCTTCTTCATAAAGAATATAATCTGGGGCTTCCCTGGTGGTGCAGTGGTTAAGAATCCACCTGCCAATGCAGGGGACATGGGTTCGAGCCCTGGTCTGGGAAGGTCCCACATGCCGCGGAGCAACTAAGCCTGTGCGCAACAACTACTGAGCCTGCCCTCTAGAGCCCTCAAGCCACAACTACTGAAGCCCGCACGCCACAACTACTGAAGCCCACATGCCTAGAGCCCATGCTCTGCAAAAAGAGAACCCACTGCAATGAGAAGCCTGCACACCGCAACGAAAAGTAGCCCCCGCTTGCCGCAACTAAAGAAAGCCCACGTGCACCAACGAAGACCCAACGCAGCCAAAAAATAAAATAAAATAAAATAATTTTTAAAAAAAGAATATAATCTGAACTTTCACATATCATGACTCAATACAAGAGGGGAGAAACGTAATAACCCTTTTTACATAGACTTCTACCATGAAGGAGAGAAGATCTGTGTATCAGAGAAGTGAGTCAAAAAATCACAATTCCAATGACAAATTACAATCGTCTCCACTTTTCAGTGCTTATTTTTAATTGTATTCTGGAGCTATCATTCCCTGTAAGATTCCTCCTTTGTCTTTGATATATCAGTCCAGGAAATACATCTTTACACACTCAACTTTGAAGATCAAGAAAACCTGCACCACCAATTGCTGTTTCCCTTCTCTCTAAGAAATTAGAAAACCCACTGCTGAGACCCATCCTGTACTTTTTTTTTTTTTCCAAATTAAATAAAAAGTTATGTTTTTACCTCTGCCTACAATATACATACATCTTGATGATTTACCCTTTCTAAGTATCTTCTTTATGAGACCCAACCAAAAAGTGTAATCCTGCTTAAAATTAAGAAGTCCTATCATTTCAATTTCATTTAGAATTATCCTTAACCCCTGGATGCTTTGGGGACATGACCTGGAGCAATTAGTGATGGGAAGGGTCTTTTAGAAAGAAGGCCAGAACACAATCCAGCGAGAAAAAGGAATGTTTGAGGACCTTATGTCAGGGCTGTATGAATTCTATGGCTGCAATGAAAAGAATCAAGCTCATTTTAAGCAGAAGAGAAATTTCTTTGAAGAATCTAGTGGAAAGCTGAAGAAGCAAGACTGGCAAAACAGGAAGTAGGAAATCTTCAGGAAAATTGGTAGCAAGAGCGTTTCAAGGTAAAGCGGCTGGGATGACTAAGCTTTAAACACATCCAGCCTCTTTGTCATTCTTCTCAAGATTCAGATTCCCAGGAAGAAACAACAGACTGGCCTACACTGGCTCATGTGCCTTCATTTTGGCTGGGGTGAACCAGGCGTCTTAACTGGCAGTACCATCAGGCAGAAACCATAGAAGAAGGAAAAACGTAGGGAACCAATATAATTACATAAGAGGGACAAGCAGAGAAAGGAAAGAGAATGCTAAGAGTGTGTCTGATTGTACGGGTTTTCTCTTGCTGTGTGACACACTGCCACAAATAGAGTGGCTTAGAAAAACACATTTATTGTGTCCCAGTTCCTAAGGGTCAGGAAACTGGGTTCTTTCCTCAGGGTCTCACAACTCTACATCAGAGTGTCGACTGGACTGGGTTCCTCTCTGGAGCTTGGAGGTCTCTTCCAAAGTCACATGGCTGTTGGCAGGATCCAATTTGTTGGGGTTGAGGGACTGACTGTGGTCCCTACTCTCCTCCTGGCTGCCAACCAAGGACCACTCTCATCTCCTGAGGCTGCCCCTTCCTTGACACGTGGCACTGTCACAACACGGCAGCTTCGAGGCCAGCAGAAGAATCTCTCCTCTAGTTCACTAAGAGGCAGTCTTATACAATGTAGCCTAATCAAGGGAGTGAGACCCCATCAGCTTCACCATATTCCATTGGCAAGTCACAGGTTCTGCCTGCACTCAAGGAGAGGGGTTTATTCAAGGGCCTGACTCATTGTGGGTCACCTCCCAGTGTGTCTGCCAAATTAGGGGAAAGGGTCTCCAAATGGGATCATTCGGGAAATATCCCCCCCACACACGCCTGCACACACTCACACAGACACACACACCTCAAGACTGCACAACTGGTACCTATCCACGAGTTTTCAGCTCGACTCTCAGGGAACCTTTCTTTGCATGGCAGGGACAAGCAAAACACATAAAGCAATGACAAACAAGTGCCAACTTGTGCTGGAAGCTTTCCGAGTCTGGGGCACATCAGACACACAACTCACAGCTATCATACCCCATTGTTAAACACGCTGAGTAGTGCCTGGCAGAAAACAAAAGCAATCGTTTTGCAAATAGTTGAGCTTCTAAATGCTGACATTATGTCATTTGTTTTGACACTTCAAAAACACCGACATTTCATCATATGTAAAGTGTACTGAAAAGTTAAACATGCCCCTTCATTCAACATGATTTTGAGGAGCAAAGGAAGCCTATTATTTGTAAACATCACAAACCATATGACAAAAATGTTGGTTAAACTGATACGCAAGGCAAGTATCAGATCAGCTGCATATGGCATTGCTACAGTATCAGTGCTATTTCCTCCTCTCATTCATCATTCCAAGGCAATTCTGACGCAGTCAAAAAAGCACTGATGTAAACACTGTGCAGCCACTGTGAAAAACAGTATGGCAGTTTCTCAAAAAGTTAAAAATAGAATGAACATATGATCCAGCAATTTCATTTCTGGGTCTATAGCCAAAAGAATTGAAAGCAGGAACTTGAATAGATATTTGTACACTCATGTTCATAGCAGCATTATTCGCAATAGCTAAAAGGTGGAAATAGCTCACGTGTCCATCAACGGATGGAAAAACAAAATGTGGTATATACGTACAATGGAGTATTACTCAGCCTTAAAAAGTAAGGAGGTTCTGACACATGCTACAACATGGATGAACATTGAGGCCATTATGCTAAATGAAATAATCTAGTCACAAAAGAACAACTGTCTTATGATTCCAGGTATATGAGGTCCCTAGAGTGGTGGTTGCCAGGGGCTGGGCGGGGAAGAGGGTAGGGGTGACTAGGGAGTTGTTCTTTAATGGATACAGAATTTCAGTTTGGGAAGATGGGAAAAGTTCTGGACATGGATGGTGGGGATGGTTACGAAACAGTGTGAATGTACTTAATGCCACAGAACTGTTAAAAAGGTTAAAATGATAAATTTTGTGTTACATGTATTTTACCCCAATTATATATATATGTATTTTTTTTAAAGAGCACAAAGTTTGAGGTCAAGTATACTTGGTTCTGGTGTGGATTTTGCTACTTCTTAGTTCCATAAACTCGCTGCTTTGCTTCCTCATCAGTAAAATGAGCATGAAACTCAACCAACCTTCCTCATGGATGAGTTAGAAACTACAATCTGAAATCTGGAAAAGGCCTCAAGGCAATCAAATAAGAGAACCCACTGGGTGGTGTGTCCCAGAAGATCAGGGACTTTGTCTACTTAATTCACTATTGCAGCCTTAGCACCAAGAAATATATATTCAATGAAAGTCCTTTGAAACAAATAAATTTCTATTCAATGATAAATTTTATTTTTGCTAGTATTCCTATTATACTTTCAAGTGTATTATTTAAACCAGAAGACTCACCCATTTCAGAGGCCTGACCTTCATCTAGATTCCTCACCCCTCATTATCTAAGCCACTTCTAACAGGTCTGTCCAGTGACCTAATTTGGTCTCTAAGACCCTTAACACTATGTCTAAGACCAATTGCCTACTCATGCTTCTGAATCCTCTTAACATTGACTATAGAGTGACTAAGAAGATGCACTTTTTCAAATCAAAGGTGAGAGAAATCCTACCAGCCTCTCTGAAGCAATGGATATGCTACAACATCAATGAAATGATATCATTCGGTCAGAGCCCAGATCTCACACTGGTGCTAGGTTCATCCACAGAACCTTGGAGGGCTGGTTATGTATCAAGTTTCAGTGTGGTCGAGTCCTGGCCCCAAGGACTCTGGGTTATGATTTAACCTCTCTCTTTGACCTGTGCTCAATATAGAGCATGTATATTAATGAAGGAAGGAGCTGTCACCTTGAGTTTCCAAGAGCTTGAATTAGGCAGGGGGGTGGGCAGAGGTCCCCAACATCAACTGGCATCTGACAGTTCAAAGACTGCTTGAGCTGGGCATCTCCCAGTCAGGGGTTTTCTCCGAAGGCTGGCCTTTCCCTGCCAAACATGGCCTGCCCCTAGCCTATGAACACTAAAATTTTACAAGTTGTCCTTTCTAAAACAAAATTGTGGTGAAAGCAGTGATATTTACATGTGATGCCCACTTAATTTCCACGGCTTCTTGTAAAGTACATAGTGAACACGGAAACTGTTTGTAACCCCAGACAGACCTGGAAGGGATCAAATACATCCCAGAACTAGATTCCACTTCTAGTACTCTAATATCCCAACAGTCTAACTCTGCAGTAGTGTGAGATAATAGGGAGAAAAAAAAAATATATATATAGATATATATATATGTCTTTGCTGCCGGTCCCTGGTACTGAGCTTTTAAAAACGCTTGTAATTTACTAAGTGATAAGAACACAGGGAGTGTCTCTTTTTCTAATATTTGTTTTTGACCCTGTCCCTGACAGAGAGCTCTTAAAATCCTTGTAAAATCCCTAAGTGATAACAGAACCAGGAGCATCCTTTTGTTCTAATGAGGTGACTCTGGGTGGGCTCCTGGCTTCAGGCTGGGGGCTGGTCACCCAAAAGACAAAGCCATGAATGAAAGCTTGGAATTTCAGCCCTCCCTGCCATTCTCCAGAGAGGGGAGACGGGCTGGAAAGGGAGTTGTTAATTGATCATGCCTATGTGAGGAAGCCTCCATAAAAATCCCAACAGTAGGGGATTTGGAGAGCTTCCAGGTGGGCAAACACATGTACATGGGGGGCGGGGAACACACCCCGACTCCACGGGGACACAAGCTCCTGTGCACCTGGACCCTCCCAGACTTCATTATATGTATCTCTTCATCTGGCTGTTCATCTGTATCCTTTATCATATCCTTTCCTAAACTGGTAAACGTATTTCCTTGAGTTGTGTGAGATGCCCTAGCAGTCATCAAACCTGAGGAGGAGGTCATGAGAACTTCCAATCTGTAGGCATACTAGACATAAGTTATGAGTAGCCAGAGACCTGCTACTTAGGATTGGCATCTGAGGTGGGGTGGGAGGCACCTTGTGGGACTGAGCCCTTAACCTCTGGGATCTGACACTATCTCCAGGTAACGTTAGAATTGAGTTACACTGTAGGACACCCAGCTGGTATCACAGAAAATTACTTAGGGAAAAACCCCCACACATTTGGTGATCAGAATTGCTAGAAGTGAGTAGTAAAGGACACTCACAGGGGAGAAACACACAGTACGGAAGAACTGGGGTTTTCCCAATAGAGAAAGGAAAAAAGTTTTTCCATTACAAGTAGTTTTCAAGCAGTTGCTCAGACATAGAACTCCTTTATCAAATTGTAAAAAGTAGTAAAAGACACACTAGAGAGATATAAAAAGTATCTGGAATATGGCCAAGTGACTTGGGAAAGTTAGTTTAACACTCTAGGACTCAACTTATCTTCTGAAAACTGGATGAAATGACATCTACTTCCTAAGATTATTGGGAGGATTAAATGAGCAATGGAGAGGGGCTGAGCACAGTGCCTGCATGGTAAACACTCAATAAATGGAAGTTGTTATTAGAGAAATGATAAACACTAAGGAGAAAGCCAATGAAAGCTGAGTATTGGTGCCAGCAGTGCTCTCAGGATCAGGGAAGTGCGTTTTCCTCTCAAATTCAACTGAAAACTGCTAGACAGCCCCGAGGAGGGGGTGATGGAAGCCTCTCACCTGTGTACTCAGACACATAGCTCCCTCGCAGAAGGGAGAGTCCGGTCACGTGTTACGTGCTTATATATTCTTCCGTTGCATATTCTGCATGAAGGGCAGGAATGTTGACACCATGTTGCTGTCCCTTTGGGTTTTCCTCAAAATAGGCTGAAACATCCCAGTATCGAAAAACAACTTTCTTTGAGGACAATGAAATCTGTTCACACAAATTTTTATCTTTGCCCTATTTCTAAATCTCTTATTGCTTCCCCACTTCATCCTCACTCAACCCTTAACCAGCTTCTGGCCTGGGTGCTGATTCAAGTATTAGAACAGATTCATCAAATTGTTTGGCAATAATTTGTGCATCTTCTCCCTGGCACAAGCCTTTCTTCAACTTGGTGTCCCCAGCACCAGTGCAAGGCACCCAGCAGGCCCTTGACAAAAGTTAATGAAATCATGAATGAAGTAACCACGGAGGAAACGATCCTTCTAGTTCATTTCTTTATCTGAAAGGACACACAGATCATCACAAGTCCTTGCTCACCTCTCTCTTTGGAAACCACTGCAACAGGGTATCAGCACGATAAGCCCAGGGCACACAAATTACTCCCTGGAAGACAATTAGATGATAGCAGATGGAAACGACACTTATTTTCTCAGGCCACTAGAATGTCATTTTGCAATTTGGAACGAGACTCACACCCAAATCTAAGGCTTAATCACCATCATGTTCCTGTCACATTCTGAACGTGGCTTATTTCAGCTCTCGGCAAACACATTCTCAAAACGTGCGCTTCTTGCCTCTCTGCTCTACAGTCCCTCAAAGGCAAAACACCTCTCAAAGAACAAGAAGACTTTGCCTTTGTGAGAAATACTATTCACACTGAGTTCTTTTCAGAATTTTGCCATATTTAACTTAAACAACTGGTCATTTTTTTACTGAATGATTGGGTATTCCAATTTTTCCCTCTAACTAGGTCAATGGCAAACTTTCTGAGAGCATTCAGCAGGTGACTGTGCATGTATATACGCAAATATCCAGTCACTGCAGGCTCGGAGCATTTTGTACTCAAGTTTACTTTCTTAAAATTCATATTCTTTGTTCAGCTGCTTTTCCTAATCCCCTGCCTTAGCGTCGCAAATTCTGCCATTTATTTCATAGTCTCTGACTCCTACAAACGACATATCTCATTTTGTTTGCAATTGTCCGCTCTTCCTTGGGCACAGTCAGGGAAGGGAGGCTGCCATCTCTTTAGCTTCCTACCTCTTCCACATTAAGCACTGTCAGCAACCCTATAAAAATAACTGATTGGACAATCTATATCCTGTCAAGCTGTTTTCCCAATAGATGCCTAGGTAATTAAAATCACCTAGTATATTCAGTTCTCAGTCCTTGAATAATTCTTCTAGTTGTTAAGGCAATGTTTCATTGACCTTCATTAAAATGACAGAAGACTCAGATCACAGAGTTCCTCAGTACGAAAATCCTGGAATCTATCATTTTCACTTTTTTGAATCACCTTTTTTCTTTTGGTATGATCTAGCCAGCAACCTTTTTCTGTAAAGGGCCAGATAGTAAGTATTTTAGACTTTGTGGCCCAGATGGTATCTGATGCAACTACTTAACTCTGCTGTTGCATCATGAAAGTAGCCACAGACAAGATGCAAATAAAAGGGGGTGGCTGCGCGCCAATCAAACTTTATTTGCAGAAACAGGTGGTGGGATTAATTTGGCCCACAGACTGTAGTTTGCTGATCTCTGATCTATATAATCACGGTGCAGACCTGGACTTAAAGCAGAGAAGCCTGGGATGGGACCCTGATTCGGCCACTGTATAACCTCAGGCTAAGTATTTAACCTCCCTGACCCTGTTTCCTCCTCTGTGCAGCCTATCTTGAAGGACACAGAGAAGAAGGTAGAAAAAAGGCCAAATCATGGTGGGGACTATCATTCTTTTCTGAGGGAATTTGGGTGCTGCAAAAGGTTTTTACCTAGTGGGTTACATCATTCAAATTGTGCTACAAAATTCAATTTTTTTCCTGGTTCAAACACAGGTAATAGAGAGCAAATAATTAATTAAGGGAGCAATACTAAAAGAAGGGATATGCCTCAACAGGACGGCATGATGGAACCTGTGAAAAGTGATGAAGTTCTAAACTAGGAAAATGGCAGTAAAATGGAAAAGTGGTTGATTCTAGGAATACCTAGAAGGAAACTAGAAGTAAAATGAGGCAAGGTCAGGGCAGCTATCACCAGGTACAGAACAAGGCCACCTGTATGAACAGCCAGCAATGCAGCAGGTGGGAAGATAATGCACAGTGTATTTAAACAACTGTAACTGGCCAAAATTAACGCACTCAGAAGTGACACTCACCGTTGTGCTTCCCAAGGTATTAAATTCTATACAGCCATTTTTACTCTATCAATGTTTGCCAAAGCATGAGAGAATATAACAACAAAAAACAGCCGTAGCCATCCTTGAGCCATTGCTTATTATAAGCCAGGCATTATTACATAAAATTTTTACCTAAATTCTAAGAGCACAATAATGTCACATCACTTCTCAGATGGGCACAAGTGAGCACAGGAAACAGGTAACTTGCTCAAGCATCGCATAGCTAGGAGGTAAGGAGGCAGAAATTCACTCTCAAGAATGATTGAGTCCAAAGCCTGGGTTCTTTTTTGGTTTTGTTCTGTTTTACCTGTGTACCACTTGTACTACTATTTGTTTTATTGAGTTACAGTTGATGTACCATATTATATAAGCTACAGGTGTATAATATAGTGATGCAAAATTTTTAAAGGTTATACTCCGTTTGTAGTTATTATAAAATATTGTTTACATTCCCTGCGTTGTAAAATATATCCTTGTAGCTTATTTTATACATAATAGTTTGTACCTCCTAATACCCTACCCCTATTTTGCCCCTCCCCCTTCCCCTCTCCCCACTGGTAACCACTAGTTTATTCTCTATAACTATGAGTCTGCTATTTTTTGTTATATTCACTAGTTTGTTATATTTTTTTAGATTCCACATATGGTGATATCATACAGTATTTGTCTTTCTCTGTCTGACTTATTTAACTAAACATAATACCCTTCAATTCCATCCCTGTTGTCACAAATACATCCCACTGTTTTCCAGGATATGGCTGATTTTCAATGCTTGTTTACAAGAGTCCACAGGACATGCCTGCTTACTTCACTGCTGTTTCTGAAATCCTGCAAGATGAACCTGGACACCAATTAATTCCATAATTTTAGTTAAGTTATTTATTGTCTATTGGCCTCTATTTGCCCATTAGCAAGTCTTTGGCTATTCCAAATAGTAAACCACCACATGCTCATCATATTAGAAATAGAATTATCTTGTAAATAGTAGGAAAATCAAGGTTAGGCAACTTATTCTGTTGTTTCATCAAACCGAAAAATGGAAAAGAAGATGTAAAAAATAGGATAGGAAGTAACAATTATCTCTTTTAGTAGAGTAAAAGTGTCATAAGTCAGAAACAGAAAGAACAGCCTTCCAAAAGCATTAAGTCAGATGGACAGTATACACTGTTTAGCCTCATTGACGTAATCACAATTCTCGTTCAAAAAAAATGAAGGGAGGAGGAGGCCCTTCAAGAGGGCGGAGGAGTAAGATGTGGAGATCACCTTCCTGCCCACAAATTTATCCAAAATACATTTACATGTGGAACAAGCCCTACAGAACTCCTAGTGAACGCCGGCAGAAGACCTCAGACTTCCCAAAAGCCGTGTGGCTGACAGAGTCTAGGTGCTCTGGCAGGGTGTCAAGCCTGAGGCTCTGAGGTGGGAGAGCCGAGTTTGGCACGTTGGACCACAAGAGACTTCACTGCCCAATGTAATATCAATTGGAGAGAGCTCTCCCAGAGATCTCCATCTCAACACAGAGGCCCAGCTCCACTCAACGAACAGAAAGCTCCAGTGCTGGACACCCCATGCCAAACAACTAGCAAGACAGGAGTACAACCCCACCCATTAGCAGAGAGGGTGCCTAAAATCATAATAAGTTCACAGACCCCAAAACACACGACCGGACATGGTCCTGTCCGTCAGAAAGACAAGATCCAGCCTCATCCACCAAAACACAGGCACCAGTCCCCTCCACCAGGAAGCCTACAAAACCCACTGAACCAACCTTACTACTGGGGGCAGACACAAAAAACAACAGGAGCTACGAACCTGCAGCCTGCGAAAAGGAGACCCCAAACACAGTATGTTAAGCAAACTGAGAAATATGCAGCAGATGAAGGAGCAAGGTAAAAACCCACCAGACCAAACAAATGCAGACGAAATAGGCAGTCTATGTGAAAAAGAATTCAGAGTAATGATAGTGAAGATGATGCAAAATCGTGGAAATAGGATGGAGAAAATACAAGAAACGTTTAACAAGGACCTAGAAGAACTAAAGAGCAAAGAAACAATTTTGAACAATAAATGAAATTTAAAATTCTCTAGAAGGAATCAAAAGCAGAATAACTGAGGCAGAAGAACGGATAAGAGACGTGGAAGATAAAATAGTGGAAATAATTTCCACAGAGCACGATAAAGAAAAAAGAATGAAAATAATTGAGGACAGTCTCAGAGACCTCTGGGAAAACATTAAAGGCACCAACATTCAAATTATAGGGGTCCCAGAAGATGAAGGGAAAAAGAAAGGTACTGAGAAAATATTTGAAGAGATTATAGTTGAAAACTTTCCTAATATGGGAAAGGAAATAGTCAATAAAGTCCAGAAAGGGCAGAGAATCCCATACAGGATATACCCAAGGAGAAATATGCCACTCATTAATCAAACTGTCAAAACTTAAATAACAAGAAAAGATATTAAAAGCAGCAAGGGAAAAGCAACAAATAACAAACAAGGGAATCCCCATAAGGTTATCAGCTGATCTTTCAGCAGAAACTCTGCAAGCCAGAAGGGAGTGGCAGGACATATTTAAAGTGATGAAAGGGAAAAACCGACAACCAAGATTACTCTACACAGCAATGATCTCATTCAGATTCGATGGAGAAATTAAAACCTTTACAGACAAGCAAAAGCTAAGAGAATTCAGCACCACCAAACCACCTTTACAACAAATGCTAAAGGAACCTCTCTAGGCAGGAAACACAAGAGAAGGAAAAGACCTACAAACAAACCCAAAACCCACGTATATGCTGTCTACAAGAGTCCCACTTCAGACCTAGGGACACATACAGACTGAAAGTGAGGGGATGGACAAAGATATTCGATGTAAATGGAAATCAAAGAAAGCTGGAGTAGCAATTCTCATATTTGACAAAACAGACTTTAAAATAAAGACTATTACAAGAGACACAGAAGGACACTACATAATGATCAAGGAATCAATCCAAGAAGATATAACAATTGTAAATATTTATGCACTCAACATAGGAGCACCTCAGTTCATAAGGCAAATGCTAACTACCATAAAAGGGGTAACTGACAGTAACACAATCATAGTAGGGGAATTTAACACCCCACTTTCACCAATAGACAGATCAATCAAAATGAAAATAAATAAGGAAACACAAGCTTTAAATGACACATTAAACAAGATGGACTTAACTGATATTTATAGGACATTCCATCCAAAAACAACAGAATACACTTTCTTCTCAAGTGCTCATGGAACATTCTCCAGGATAGATCATATCTTGTGTCACAAATCAAGCCTTGGTAAATTTAAGAAAATTGAAATTGTATCTAGTATCTTTTCTGACCAAGACGCTATGAGACTAAATATCAATTACAGGGAAAAAAAAACTGTAAAAAATACAAACATATGGAGGTTAAAAAACATGCTACTAAATAACCAAGAGATCACTGAAGAAATCAAAAGACACCTAGAAACAAATGACAATGAAAACACAATTGCCCAAAACCTATGGGATGCAGTAAAAGCAGTTAAAGAGGGAAGTTTATAGCAATACACTACTACCTCAAGAAACAAGAAACTTCTCAAATAAACAACTTAACCTTATACCGAAAGCAATTAGAGGAAGAAGAACAACAAAAAAAATACCAAAGTTAGCAGAAGGAAAGAAATCATAAAGATCAGATCAGAAATAAATGAAAAAGGAATGAAGGAAACAATAGCAAAGATCAATAAAACTAAAAGCTGTTTCTCTGAGCAGATAAACAAAATTGATAAACCATTAGCCAGACTCATCAAGAAAAAAAGGGAGAAGACTCAAATCAACAGAATTAGAAATGAAAAAGGAGAAGTAACAACTGACTCTGCAGAAATACAAAGGATCATGAGAGATTACAACAAGCAACTATATGCCAATTAAATGGACAACCTGGAAGAAATGGACAAATTCTTAGAAAAGCACAACCTTCTGAGACTGAACCAGGAAGAAATAGAAAATATAAACAAACCAATCACAAGCATTGAAATTGAAACTGATTAATAATCTTCCAACAAACAAAAGCCCGGGACCACATGGCTTCACAGGCGAATTCTATCAAACATCTAGAGAAGAGCTAACACCTATCCTTCTCAAACTCTTCCAAAATATAGCAGAGGGAGGAACACTCCCAAACTCATTCTAGGAGGTGACTATCACAGTGATACCAAAACCAGACAAAGATGTCACAAAAAAAGAAAATTACAGGCCAATATCACTGATGAACATAGTTGCAAAAATCCTCAACAAAATACTATCGAACAGAATCCAGCAGCACATTAAAAGGATCATAGAGCATGATCAAGTGGGGTTTTAGCCCAGGAATGAGGGATTCTTCAATATACACAAATCAACCAACGTGATACACCATATTAACGAATTGAAGGATAAAAGCCATATAAGTCAATAGACGCAGAAAAAGCTTTTGACAAAATTCAACACCCATTTATGATAAATACGGTCCAAAAGTAGGCAAAGAGGGACCTTAACTCAAGATAATAAAGGACATATATGACACCCCACAGCCAACATCATTCTCAATGGTGAAAAGCTGAAACCATTTCCACTAAGATCAGGAACAAGACAAGGTTTCCCACTCTCACCACTATTATTCAACATAGTTTTGGAAGTTTTAGCTACAGCAATCAGAGACTAAAAAGAAATAAAAGGAATCCAAATCGGAAAAGAGGAAGTAAAACTGTCACTGTTTGCAGATGACGTGATACTATACATAGAGAATCCTAAAGATGCTACCAGAAAACTACTAGAGCTAAACAATGAATCTGGTAAAGTAGCAGGATACAAAATTAATGCACAGAAATCTCTTGCATTCCTATACACTAATGATGAAAAATCTGAAAGAGAAATTAAAGAAACAATCCCATTTACCATTGCAACAAAAATAATAAAATACCTAGGAATAAACCTACCTAAAGAGAAAAAAAGACCTGTATGCAGAAAACTTTAAGACATTGATGAAAGAAATTAAAGATGATACAAACAGATGGAGAGATATACCATGCTCTTATGTTGTAAGAATCAACATTGTGAAAATGACTATACTACCCAAAGCAATCTACAGATTCAATGCAATCCCTGTTTAACTACCAATGGCATTTTTCACAGAACAAGAATAAAAATTTCACAATTTGTTTGGAAACACAAAAGACCCCAAATAGCCAAAGCAATCTTGAGAAAGAAAAATGGAGCTGGAGGAATCAGGCTCCTGGACTTCAGACTATACTACAAAGCTACAGTAATCAAGACAGCATAGTACTGGCACAAAAACAGAAATATAGATCAATGGAACAGGATAGAAAGCCCAGAGAGAAACCCATGTACATATGGTCACCTAATCTTTGATAAAGGAGGCAAGAATACACAATGGAGAAAAGACAGCCTCTTCAATAAGTGGTGCTGGGAAAACTGGACAGCTACAGGTAAAAGAATGAAACTAGAACACTCCCTAACACCATACACAAAAATAAACTCAAAATGGATTAAAGACCTAAATGAAAGGCCAGACACTATAAAACTTTTAGAGTAAAACATAGGCAGACTACTCTATGACATAAATCACAGCAAGATCCTTTTTGACTCACCTCTAGAGAAATGGAAATAAAAACAAAAATATACAAACAGGACCTAATGAAACTTAAAAGCTTTTGCACAGCAAAGAAAACCATAAACAAGAGGAAAAGATAACCCTCAGAATGGGAGAAAATATTTGCAAATGAAGCAACTGACAAAGGATTAATCTCCAAAATATACAAGCAGCTCAACCATCTCAATATCAAAAAAAATCAAACAACCCAATCCAAAAATGGGCTGAAGACCTAAACAGACATTTCTCCAAAGAAAATATACAGATTGCCAACAAACACATGAAAGGATGCTCAACATCACTAATGATGAGAGAAATGCAAATCCAAACACAATGAGGTATTACCTCACACTGGTCAGAATGGCCATCATCAAAATGGCCATCATCAAAAAATCTACAAACAGTAAGTGTGGGAGAGGGTGTGGAGAAAAAGGAACCCTCTTGCACTGCTGGTGGGAATGTACATTGATACAGCCACTATGGAGGTTCCTTAAAAAACTAAAAATAGAATTACCATATGACCCAGTAATTCCACTACTGGGCATATACTCTGAAAAACCATAATTCAAAAAGAGTTGTGTACCACAATGTTCATTGCAGCACTATCTACAATAGCCACTTAGGTTGGAAGCAACCTAAGTGTCCATCGACAGATGAATGGATAAAGAAGATGTGGCCCATATATACAATGGAGTATTACTCAGCCATAAAAAGAAACAAAATTGAGTTCTTTGTAGTGAGGAGCATGGATCTAGAGTCTGTCATACAGAGTGAAGTAAGTCAGAAAGAGAAAAACAAATACCGTATGCTAACACATATACATGGAATCTAAAAAAAAAAAAAAAAGTTTCTGAAGAACCTAGTGGCAGGACAGGTATAAAGGTACAGACATAGAGAATGGACTGGAGGATACAGGGAGGGGGAAGGGTAAGCTGGGACGAAGAGTGGCATTGACATATATACACTACCAAATGTACAATAGTTGGCTAGTGGGGAGAAGCTGCATAGCACAGGGAGATCAACTCTGTGTTTGTGACCACCTAGAGGTGTGGGATAGGGAGGGTGGGAGGCAGACGCAAGAGGGAGGAGATATGTATGTATACGTATAGATAATTCAGTTTGTTATACAGCAGCAACTAACACAACAATGTAAACCAATTATACTCCAATAAAGATGTTAAAAAAAATAAATAAATGAAAACAACAATGACCAAAAAAAAGTATAGATAGAGAGACATCTCAGAATACTAAAAAAATATATATGAAGGGAATGATAATCAAGAAGGGGATGTTGCATGTTTAGGAAATCATGAATCATAAAGAATTGTGCATTACTGCAAGGTTTTGACAACGGAAATTAAAGATTTACAACTCTTGAGGTTTTTTCAATATTCTTTTGCAAACTCACTTTTAGCTAAATTTAAAATCTTGACAAAAAATGGTGGTTGTCTTTTTTTTCAACTGTCAATTGGTTACATGTCAGATCAACTTTCTAGAACTAAATTACTTTTTGAAAAACAGAATTACATCTCTTTGTGGCTTGCTAAAAAAAGATCCAGAAATATAATTCATTTCATACGAGTGTTTGTTTTTAATGTCATAAAGCAGGGAGGAGGTCAGAAAGGGTAGAGGTCAGAAGGCAAACTGTTCATAGTTTACGGTTTCATAAAATGCTGATATGAGAATTCAAATCCCAGGAAAGGTCTAGGCCATAACACTTGTTTAAAAACAAAAACTGAAAAATCTTAAATGTTATGAGTATGAGCAATCTACATGTATACATGTACCTAAAAGAATGCATAAGAGTATGTGAAATCATATATTCCATATGTATAAGTCATGCATTAGGTGGTACATAATATGTGTATTTAGTTATCATATGATACTTAATGTAAATATATTTTCTAAAAAAATGTATTTCACATAAATTATTTCAGTGGTTAAATGTTTAGTGGTATTGCTATACCAAATACCAAAAATGGCTTAAAAAGGCACATGAAAAGATGCTCAACATTGCTAATTATTAGAGAAATGCAAATCAAAAGTACAATGAGGTATCACCACACAACAGTCAGAATAGCCATTGTCAAAAAGTCTACAAACAATAAATACTAGAGAGGGTGTGGAGAAAAGGGAACCGTTCTCCACTGTTGGTGGGAATGTAAATTGGTACAGCCACTATGGAGAACAGTATGGAGATTCCTTAAAAAAACTAAAAATAGAGCTACCATATGATTCAGCAATCCCACTCCTAGGCATATATCCGGAGAAAACCATCATTTGAAAACATACATGCACCCCACTGTTCACTGCAGGGTTATTTACAATAGCCAAGACATGGAAGCAACCTAAATGTCCATTGACGGAACAGTGGATAAAGAAGATGTGGTATCTTTATACAATGGGAATATTACTCAGTTATAGCGAAGAATGAAATAATGCCATTTGGAGCACCATGGATGGACCTAGAGATTATCATACCAAGTGAAGTAAGCCAGACAGAGAAAGACAAATATCATCATGATATTGTTTACATGTGGAATCTAAAAAAAGTGATACAAATGAACTTATCTACAAAACAGAAAGAGACTCACAGCCTAGAAAACAAACTTATGGTTGCCAAAGGAGAAAGGTGATGGGGGGGAGGGATAAATTAGGAGTTTGGGATTAACATATATACACTCTTGTATATAAAATAGATAACCAACAAGGACCTACTGTGCAGCACAGGGAAATAAACTAAAATATCTTGGAATAACCTAAAATTGAAAAGAACCTGAAAAATAATATATATATATATATATATATATATGTGTGTGTGTATGTATGTATATGAATAATTGAATCACTTTGCTGTATACCTGAGACTAACACAACATTGTAAATCAACTATACTTCAATAAAAAATAAATGAATTAATTAAAAAAATAAAGACAAACCTAAAACAATGCATCTATTTATGGCCAATCACCAATAGAACACTTAATTCAAGAAACAGTCATTGAGCACCTAATATGCATCTGGAGCATGCTCCATGCTGGAGATGCAAATGGGAGTGAAACAAGATGGCGCCACACGAGGACGGCACAACCTGGAAGACATATCAACAATGTAAGCTCAAGAACCACAATCTGGTGTGACGGCTGCAGCTACCCGTACGTTACAGGCTAGAAGGGGATCTTGAGAAGGAGATCTCAAGGGGGAGGTTTTCAGCCTTGCTGAATTCCACCATTCATAGTTTCTTCTGAGGATTCAGGGTTGGATTGACTGACGAGCCAGGAAAGAGGAGGACTCTTTCTATTATAAAACCATCTTGGAATGGTGGAGCCAGCTCACATCACATTGGTCTTGTGCCCTTACATGTCATAGGCATTCACTACATATTTAGGGAATGAAAGCTTACAGAAAAACTGACAATTTTCTTGCTGAGGATCTTAAAAAGTGTTAAAATTTACTACGTTATAACATATACAAAGTCTACATCTTAAAGTAAATGCCACAAAATTAAAATGTTCAAAGGGAAAAAAATAAAGCCAATTGCTTCACCCAGTGAGCAAGTTAATGGGAGAGTTCTATTGGGCTAGGGCAGACGCATGCTGCTTTACACTCAGAAAGATTCTGGCTCAAACATGAGCTGCAGCACTTTTGTTATATGAACTTAAATAAGTTCCTTAACCTCAGGCTTCTTCCTCATTTGAAAAATAGGACTAATAATTAAATATTCATAGGTAGTTGATGAGATGGTATATATCAAGCACCTGGCACAGGATAGGGAAACCCTCTCTTCCTTCTTTGAACCTGGGGCTTCCTTTAGTGCTAGAAGTTCAGAAGCAAACAACTGAGTAGCTCGCTGAATAATTTGTTATCTTAGAGAAAAATAAGGAGTAGTGCTGGGTAGCTTTTCTTGACAAATTACTAGAGACCCAACACGG
This sequence comes from Aethalodelphis obliquidens, assembly GCF_003676395.1. Classification (NCBI taxonomy): domain Eukaryota; kingdom Metazoa; phylum Chordata; class Mammalia; order Artiodactyla; family Delphinidae; genus Aethalodelphis; species Aethalodelphis obliquidens. The sequence goes on from NW_020837962.1 coordinate 21,135,156, forward strand.
CAGTATCCCTGCCTCTCACTGTTAGGGCCTGAAACAGGGCAATGAGCAAATATGTTCCGTGGTTCCCCAGCATGCATTCCCCATTTGTTTTGGTATCAGCACACCAATTTCCTACTGGGAAACCAGCTTTGCCCTCCTCTTAGACCATATATTTGGATAGAGTGGATTCAATCCATTCTTCAAGAGGTGGAGGGAATGTGACCAAATCAGGGCACTTTACTCCCCTTGATGCAGAGGTTGTTCCAGGAATGGATACAACCAGCGCCAAGGATAGGCCATGAGATTTTCCCCCAACTGTTGAACACCTGAGAGACCATAAGGCTAGTGTTGCTATCGCCATCTTGCCATCATACAGGTATAACCGTTTATAAATGGAGCCAAGAAGAGGAAGGGAAGCTGTGTTGGAGAGAACAACCATGCCCTGGATATATCAACTAGAATCTCTGTATCCAGCTGCACCCAGATCTTCCAGTTATGTACAAGTAAAGCTCCTTTCTAGTTTTAGTTGTGTTCCCATCACTTACTACAAAAAAAATTATATATAAAATACACATATGTTGCATGCCTTCTCCAGTTTACTCTGACAATTCATCTTACTTTTACCAATACTCTGCATTCAGATCAATAGATATTATACTGGTAAAAATTTATGGATAAAGAAGGAAAAGGATAGTATACATGCCTCTCTTGGTGGGTTTTTAAAAACAAAACAAAACTGTGCACTTTCATTTTTAGACACAGAAATTAAACTGCAGTTTCAAATGGATCTATTTACTAATGAAGAAGTTATTTTAATGGTTAATATCTATTTGTTGGAATTACTTTTTAAATATACCATATAAAGTTAATAGCCTAAATAGTCTAAATATTTAAGATGGAGGCTGCTATTAGAGGTGATTAGAGCATATTAGCAGGAAAATAAAACACCCCACCCTGCAGGTTAGAAAAGCGCCCCCAGGAGGCAACATGGGCATGTGACCAGGGAGGTCCAGAAGATGCCTAGACTATTCTAGTGAACCAGGAGAAGCAGGAATGAGCTCAAGCCATCCAAATTACCTCCTGAATCCTCAAACACTTGCTTATTCAAATCCAGTAGTTTTCTAGGATCTTTGTTTCAAGCTCCTTTCCATCTCTTTGTAGTCTTCAATGGTTCTGTCCCTAATTTGTTTCTGAGTTTCTGGAAGACCATGCTGACCAAGTATACATTAAAGCACTTCCCACCTCACAGCTGGAAGCATGACCTGGAATGTTGGATTCTGAACACCGAACAGAGACCACTCTGCTGTCTGTGGACGTCTGCCAAGGCATCGATGTGCTGACACAGCCTTGCTAAACTCCAGAAATGCAAAGAAGTCGTCCTAGCATCACACTGTGTCTTTTTAGAAGGCTCTCCTCATAGATTGATAGCGTCTCTTTCTAGGTTTCAGCTCTGGTCCCAAGAGCCATCTTATCAAAGCAATACCTAGTTATAGCCCTTCCCTGGGCTCAGCTTGGCTCCGTCTTATTGCCTTCTTCACTGTTTTGCTTTCCTTTTGTCGTCTTCACGTGAGCAGGCCCATTTCTCCCCATCTCCAATGTCCCAACCCTAGTCCAAGTCATCATCACCACTTGCCTGGGCTTTTGTAACAGCCATCTTTTAAAGCCACGAATCAGATCACATCACAATCCTGATGATAACCTTCCTGTGGCTTCACATTACCCTTTACAAACTATGCAAAGCTCTTGCCTGGCCTCAAAGACTACTTACCTGGTCTGGCTCCTGCATGGCCCTCACTCACTTCACCTCCTGCCTGCCCCCGCTCTCTCTCTTCCTCTGGGTACAGCAGACTCCCTCTTTTCCTCTAACACAGCAAACTCACTCCTGCACCAGCACATCTGTTCTCTCTCCCTGCCTTCTCTTTCTTCAGATCTGCTCATGGGTGGTTTCTTCATGTAATTCAGGTCTTTGCTCAAATGTCACCTCATCAGAGAGGTCTTCCAGGTCACCTTCTAATTGTCTTCCCACAAGCCCCAGTGTTTTCTCTTCTCCATGGAATTACCTCTATCTGAAATTATGTTATTAATTTGCACTTTATTATCAGTCTTCTCCACTAGAATCTCAACTCCACTAGAGCTCCCTGGGGAGCATGTCATATTCATCTGTGTCCCTAGGACATATATATTTGTAGCCAACACTACTAGTCCAACAGTGTTTTCTCCTTCTTACTGGTAGAACTTAATTTTGTTCAGTGTCCACCCCTCCTTCCACCTGGATAATCCTGAGTGGAAATAACCAGTCATATTGGTCTCACTGCCCTTGTTAGTGTCTGGTGTAAGGACAGGCGTGTTTCCTAAGTCTGGTCAACCTGCTGGGGATTGGGGGTGGGGTGCTTCTAAGACAGAGCTCACTTTTTTAAAAAGACCCACACATGGAAGAAATGGTCCTTCTTCTACCTCTGGACTTGGCAAGTATACATGGGATACCTGGATTATCAGTAGCCAACATGTGACCATAAAGAAAACATGCTGAGACCAGCAGAATGAAGAGAAGGAACAAACTAGGGTCTTTCATGAAGTCGTTGAGACTCTAGACTTCTTGTTATATGAGAAAACCATTTTTTTTCCTGAAATGAAACATTAAAGGAGGTCTGTGTAGTCCTTCTCAATCCCTTTTCTGTCTTTCACTCTACCCTACATTTTGTGTTTATTATTCTCATGCATGAATATTTATTTTAGTACATATATGTTTATACTTAAATAAAATATAATGTTCTTTTGTATATTTTAAACTTTTTATAGCTTCTTCTTAATACATGTGCTGCACTCTGACGCTTTCTAACCATTTCGATTCTATTGATTTCACGACTGATTAATATATCAGGCCCTAAAGTTGCAAGATCAGCATATATATTGAGGAATGTAATTGTTCACTTAAAGAATTGGTGTATCATCAAATTTACTACATGTTATCAAATTATTCTCTTAAAAGTTTGTGCTAATTAAACCCTCTCCAAGGGTATGAGAATCCCTCTTTGTTCACAACCTTGCAAATATTTTGTACAGTCAGGTTTTATGTGAAATGATATCTCATTTGCTTTTAATTTACCCTTTCTGCTTACTAACAAGTTTGAACATTTCTTCCTGTATTTGTGGGCTGTTAGGCTTTTTCTTATATTATTTGCCTATTTGTATCCCTCCTCTATTTTTCTGTTGTCTTTTTAATTGATTTTTTTAGTTTGTTCTTTGTATATTCAGAACATTATTAATGCCTGCTCATGAATAGCAAATATCTTCTACCTATCCATGTCTTCACTTTCTTTTTTTTTTTTATGTCTACACCTTTTCCATTACTTTACTTTTTTAACATCTTTATTGGAGTATAATTGTTTTACATTGTTCTTAGTTTCTACTGTATAACAAAGTGAATCAGCTATATGTATACATATATCTCCATATCCCCTCCCTCTTGCGTCTCCCTCCCACCCTCCATATCCCACATCTCTAGGTGGTCACAAGCACAGAGCTGATTTCCCTATGTGCCTGCTTCCCACTAGTTATCTATTTTACATTTGGTAGTGTACATATGTCAATGCCACTTTCTCACTTCATCCCAGCTTAACCTTCCCCCTCGTCACATCCACAAGTCCACTCTCTACATCTGCATCTTTCTTCCTGTCCTGCTCCCAGGTTATTTAGAACCTTTTCTTTTTTTTTAGATTCCATATATATCTCTTAGCATACAGTATTTGTTTTTCTCTTTCTGACTTACTTCACTCTGTACGACAGACTCTAGGTCCATTCATCTCACTACAAATAAGTCAGTTTGATTTCTTTTTATGGCTGAGTAATATTCCATTGTATATATGTGCCACATCTTCTTTATCCATTCATCTGTCGATGGACACTTAGGTTGCTTCCATGTCCTGGCTATTGTAAATAGAGCTGCAATGAACATTGTGGTACATGACTCTTTTTGAATTATGGTTTTATCAGGGTATACGCCCAGTAGTGGGATTGCTAGGCCATATGGTAGTCCAATTTTTAGTTTTTTAAGAAACCTCCATACTGTTGTCCATAGTGGCTGTATCAATTTACATTCCCACCAACAGTGCAAGAGGGGTCCCTTTTCTCCATACCCTCTCCAGCATTTATTGTTTGTAAATTCTTTGATGATGGCCATTCTGACTGGTGTGAGGAGATACCTCACTGTACTTTTGATTTGCATTTCTCTAATGATTAGTGATGTTGAGCATCCTTTCATTTGTTTGCTGGCAATCTGTATATCTTCTTTGAAGAAATGTCTTTTAAGGTCTTCTGCCCATTTTTGGATTGGGTTGTCTGCTTTTTTGATATTGAGCTGCATAAGCTGCTTGCAAATTTTGGAGATTAATCTTTTGTCAGTTGATTCATTTGCAAATATTTTCTCCCATTCTGAGGGTTGTCTTTTTGTGTTGTTTATGGTTTCCTTTGCTGTGCAAAAGCTTTTCAGTTTCATTAGGTTCCATTTGTTTATTTTTGTTTTTATTTCCATTTCTCTAGGAGGTGGGTCAAAAAGGATCTTGCTGTGATTTATGTCATAGAGTGTTCTGCCTATGTTTTCCTCTAAGAGTTTTATAGTGTCTACTCTTACATTTAGGTCTTTAATAAATTTTGAGTTTACTTTTGTGTATGGTGTTAGGGAGTGTTCTAATTTCATTCTTTTACATGTAGCAGTCCAGTTTTCGCAGTACCACTTTTTGAAGTGGCTGTCTTTTCTCCATCGTATATTCTTGCCTCCTTTATCAAAGATAACATGACCATATGTGCATGGGTTTATCTCTGGGCTTTTTATCCTGTTCCATTGAAATATATTTCTGTTTCTGTGCCAGTACCATACTGCCTTGATTACTGTAGCTTTGTAGTATAGTCTGAAATCAAGGTGCTTGATTCCTCCAGCTCCGTTTTTCTTTCTCAAGATTCCTTTGGCTATTTGGGGTCTTCTGTGTTTCCACACAAATTGTGAAATTTTTCTTCTACTTCTGTGAAAAATGCCATTGGTAGGTTGATAGGGATTGCACTGAATTTGTAGATTGCTTTGGGTAGTATAGTTGTTTCACAATGTTGCTTCTCCCAATCCAAGAATGTAGTACATCTCTCCATCTGTTTGTATCATCTTTAATTTCTTTCATCAGTGTCTTACAGTTTTCTGCATACAGGTCTTTTGTCTCTGGAGGTAAGTTTATTCCTGGGTATTTTATTCTTTTTGTTGCAGTAGTAAATGGGAGTGTTTCCTTAATTTTTCTTTCAGATTTGTGATCATTAGTGTAAAAAATGCAAGAGATTTCTGTGCATTAATCTTGTATCCTGCAACTTTACCAAATTCATTGATTAGCTCTACTAGTTTTCTGGTAGCATCTTTAATATTCTCTATGTATAGTACCATGTCATCTGAAAACAGTGACAGTTTTACTTCTTCTTTTCTGATTTGGATTCCTTTTATTTCTTTTTTGTCTTTGATTGCTGTAGCTAAAACTTCCAAAACTATGTTGAATAATAGTGGTGAGAGTGGGCAATGTTGTCTTGTTCCTGATCTTAGTGAAGACGGTTTCAGTTTTTACCATTGAGAACAATGTTGGTTGTGGGTTTGCCATATATGGCCTTTATTATGTTGAGGTAAGCTCCCTCTATGACTACTTTCTGGAGAGTTTTTATCATAAATGGGTGCTGAATTTTGTCAAAAGCTTTTTCTGCATCTATTGAGATGATCATATGGTTATTATCCTTCAGCTTGTTAATATGGTGTATCACACTGATTGATTTGCATATATTAAAAAAATCCTTGCATTCCTGGGATAAACCCCACTTGATCATGGTGTATGATCTTATAAATGTGCTGCTGGAATCTGTTTGGGGTATTTTGTTGAGGATATTCGCATCTATGTTCATCAGTGATATTGTCCTGTAGTTTTCTTGTTTTGTGGCATCTTTGTCTGGTTTTGGTATCAGTGTGATAGTGCCTCGTAGAATGAGTTTGGGAGTGTTCCTCCCTCTGCTATATTTTGGAAGAGTTTGAGAAGGATAGGCTAGCTCTTCTCTAAATGTTTGATAGAATTCACCTGTGAGGCCATCTGGTCCTGGGCTTTTGCTTGGTAGAAAATTTTTAATCACAGTTTCAATTTCAGTGCTTGTGATTGGTCTGTTTTTATTTTGTATTTCTTCCTGGTTCAGTCTTGGAAGGTCGTGCTTTTCTAAGAATCTGCCCATTTCTTCCAGGTTTTCCATTTTATTGGCATAGAGGTGCTTGTAGTAATCTCTCATGATCCTTTGTATTTCTGCAGAGTCAGTTGTTACTTCTCCTTTTTCATTTCTAATTCTGTTGATTTGAGTCTTCTCCCTTTTTTTCTTGACGAGTCTGGCTAACAGTTTATCAATTTTGTTCATCTTCTCAAAGAACCAGCTTCTAGTTTTACTGATTTTTGCTATCGTTTCCTTCATTTCTTTTTCATTTATTTCTGATCTGATCTTTAGAATTTCTTTCCTTCTGCTAACTTTGGGCTTTTTTTGTTCTACTTCCTTTAATTGCTTTAGGTGTAAGGTTAGGTGGTTTATTTGAGATTTTTTCTTGTTTCTTGAGGTAGGACTGTATTGCTATAAACTTCCCTCTTAGAACTGTTTTTGTTGCATCTCATAGGCTTTGGGTTGTCCTGTTTTCATTGTCATTTGATTCTAGGTATTTTCTAATCTCCTCGTAGATTTCTTCAGTGATCTCTTGGTTATTTAGTACTGTATTTTTTAGCCTCCATGTGTTTGCATTTTTTACAGTTTTTTTTCCCTGTAAATGATATCTAGTCTCATACCGTCATTGTAGGAAAAGATACTTGATATGATTTCAATTTTCTTAAACTTACCAAGGCTTGATTTGTGACCCAAGATATGATCTATCCTGGAGAATGTTCCATGAGCACTTGAGAAGAAAGTGTATTCTGCTGGTTTTGGACGGAATGTCCTATAAGTATTAATTTAAGTTCATCTTATTTAATGTGTCATTTAAAGCTTGTGTTTCCTTGTTTATTTTCATTTTGGTTGATCTGTCCATTGGTGAAAGTGAGGTGTTAAAGTCCCCTACTATAACTGTATTACTGTCAGTTTCCCCTTTTATGGCTGTTAGCATTTGCCTTATGAATTGAGGTGCTCCTATGTTGGGTGCAAAAATATATACAATTGTTATATCTTCTTGGATTGATCCCTTGAGCATTATGTAGTGTCCTTCTGTGTCTCTTTTAATAGTCTATTTTAAAGTCTATTTTGTCTGATATGATAATTGCTACTCCAGCTTTCTTTTGATTTCCATTTGCATCAAATATCTTTGTCCATCCCCCTCACTTTCAGTCTGTATGTGCCCCTAGGTCTGAAGTGGGTCTCTTGTAGACAGCATATATATGGGTCTTGTTTTTGTATCCATTCAGCCAGTCTATGTCTTTTGGTTGGAGAATTTAATCTATTTACATTTAAGGTAATTATTGATATGTATGTTCCTATTACCATTTTCTTAATTGTTTTGGGTTTGTTTTTGTAGGTCTTTTCCTTCTTTTGTGTTTCCTGCCTAGAGAAGTTCCTTTAGCATTTGTTGTAAAGCTGGTTTGCTGGTGCTGAATTCTCTTAGCTTTTGCTTGTCTGTAAAGGTTTTAATTTCTCCGTCGAATCTGAATGGTATCCTTGCTGGTAGAGTAATCTTGGTTGTAGGCTTTCCCTTTCATCACTTTAAATATGTCCTGTCACTCCCTTCTGGCTTGCAGAGTTTCTGATGAACGATTAGCTGTTAACCTTATGGGGATTCCCTTGTATGTTATTTGTTGCTTTTCCCTTGCTGTTTTTAATATTTTTTCTGTTATTTAATTTTTGATAGTTTGATTAATATGTGTTTGGTTTGTTTGTCCTTGATATATCCTGTATGGGGCTCTCTGCACTTTCTGGACTTGACTATTTCCTTTCCCATATTACGGAAGTTTTCAACTATAATCTCTTCAAATATTTTCTCAGTCCCTTTCTTTTTCCCTTCCTCTTCTGCAACCGCTATAATTTGAATGTTGGTGCTTTTAATGTTGTCCCAGAGGTCTCTGAGACTGTCCTCAGTTCTTTTCATTCTTTTTTCTTTATTCTGCTCTGTGGTAGTTATTTCCACTATTTTATCTTCCAGGTCACTTATCCATTCTTCTGCCTCAGTTATTCTGTTATTGATTCATTCTAGAGAATTTTAAATTTCATTTATTGTGTTGTTCATCATTGTTTGTTTGTTCTTTAGTTCTTCTAGGTCCTTTTTAAATATTTCTTGTATTTTCTCCATTCTATTTCCAAGATTTTGGATCAACTTTACTATCATTACTCTGAATTCTTTTTCAGGTAGACTGCTTATTTCCTCATCATTTGTTCAGTCTGGTGGGTTTTTACCTTGCTCCTTCGTCTGCTGCATATGTCTCTGTCTTCTCATTTTGCTTAACTCACTGTGTTTGGGGTCTCCTTTTCTCAGGTTTGTAGCTCCTGTTGTTTTTGGTGTCTGCCTCCAGTGGGTTAGGTTGGTTCAGTGGGTTTTGTAGGGTTCCTGGTGCAGGAGAATGGTGCCTGTGTTCTGGTGGATGAGGCTGGATCTTACCTTTCTGGTGGGCAGGACCACATCAGGTGGTGTGTTTTGGGGTGTCTGTGAACTTATGATTTTAGGCAGCCTCTCTGCTAATGGGTGGGGTTGTGTTCCTATCTTGCTAGTTGTTTGGCATGGGGTGTCCAGCACTGGGGCTTGCTGGTCGTTGAGTGGAGCTGGCCCCTGGCATTGAGATGGAGATCTTGCCGATTGATATTATGTTAGGCTGGGGGGGTCTCTGGTGGTCTAATGTCCTCTCCTACCTCTGAGGCTCAGGCCTGACACCCAGGCAGAGCACCAAGACCCTGTCAGCCACACGGCTCATAAGAAAAGGGAGAAAAAAAAAGAAAGAAAGAAAGAAAAAATAAATTAAAATATAATTATTTAAAATTTAAAAATATTATTAAAATAAAAAATTAAAAAGTAATTTAAAAAAAAGAAGAGAGCAGCCAAACCGATAAACAAATCCACCAATCATAACCAGTGCTAAAAACTAAACTAAGATAAACATATAAATCAGAAACTAGTCAGTCACATACAGCAAACCCCAAGTCTACAGTTGCTCCCAAAGTCCACTGCCTCAATTTTGGGATGATTCATTGTCTATTCGGGTATTCCACAGATGCAGGGTACATCAAGTTGATTGTGGAGATTTAATCCACTGCTCCTGAGGCTCCATGTAGAAATTTCCCTTTCTATTCTTTGGTCTCACAGCTCCTGGGGTTCAGCTTTGGATCTGGCCGTGCCTCTGCACGTAGGCTGCCCTCTGGCATCTGTTCTTCACCCAGAGAGGAGGGGGTTAAAGGAGTGGCTGATTAGGGGGCTGTGGCTCACTCAGGCTGGGGGGAGGGACGGGTACAGAATGCGGGGTGAGCCTGCAATGGCAGAGGCCGGCGCGACGTTGCAACAGCCTGAGGCATGCCATGTGTTCTCCTGGGGAAGTTGTCCCTCGACCATGGGACCCTGGCAGCAGCAGGCTGCACAGGCTCCCGGGAGGGGAGGTGTGGAGAGTGACCTGTGCTTGCACACAGGCTTCTTGGTGGCTGCTGCAGCAGCATTAGCACTTCAGGTCAGTCTCTGGTGTCCGTGCCAATAGCCGTGGCTCGCCCGTCTCTGAAGCTCGTTTAGGCGGTGCTCTGAATCTCCTCTCCTCACGCACCCCGAAACAATGGTCTCTTGCCTCTTAGGCAGGTCCAGAGTTTTTCTCAGACTCCCTCCTGGCTAGCTGTGGTGCACTAGGGCCCTGCAGGCTGTGTTCACGCAGCCAACCCCAGTCCTCTCCCTGGGGTCTGACATCTGAAGCCCAAGCCTCAGATCCCAGCTCCCACCTGTCCCAGCAGGTGAGCAGACAAGCCTCTCGGGCTGGTGAGTGCTGGTCGGCACCGATCCTCTGTGCGGGAATCTCTCCGCTTTGCCCTCTGCACCCCTGTTGCTGCACTCTCCTCTATGGCTGCGAAGCTTCCCCCCCACCCACCCACACCCCATCTCTGCCAGTGAAGGGGCTTCCTAGTGTGTGGAAACTTTTCCTCCTTCACAGCTGCCTCCCAGAAATGCAGGTCCCATCCCTATTCTTTTGTCTCTTTTTTCTTTTGCCCTACCCACATACGTGTGGAGTTTCTTGCCTTTTGGGAAGTCTGAGGTCTTCTGCCAGTATTCAGTAGGTGTTCTGTAGGGGTTGTTGTATTGTTTTAAAATGTATTTACTTTATTTATTTATCTTTGGCTGCGTTCGGTCTTCATTGCTGCGTGCAGGCTTTCTCTAGTTGCAGCGAGCGGGGGCCACTCTTCATTGTGGTGCATGGGCTTCTCATTGCAGTGGCTTCTCTTGTTGTGGAGCACAGGCTCTAGGCAAACGGGCTTTAGTAGTTGTGGTACACAGGCTCAGGAGTTGTGGCACACCATCTTAGTTGCTCTGTGGAATATGGGATCTTCCTGGGCCAGAGATCGAAACCATGTCCCCTGCATTGGCATGCGGATTTTTAACCACTGCACCACCAGGGAAATTCCTGTAGATGTATTTTTTTTTTTTTTTTTTGCGGTACGTGGGCCTCTCACTGTTGTGGCCTCTCCCGTTGCAGAGCGCAGGCTCCTGACACGCAGGCTCAGCGGCCATGGCTCACGGGCCTAGCCGCTCCACGGCATGTGGGATCTTCCTGGACCGGGGCACGAACCCGTGTCCCCCGCATCGGCAGGCGGACTCTCAACCACTATGCCATCAGGGAAGCCCTGTAGATGTATTTTTGATGTATTTGTGGGGAGGAAGGTGATGTCCACATCTTACTCCTCCACCATCTTGAAGGTCCACCCATGGCTTAACTTTTTTATGGTATTTTTTGATTCACAGAAGTTTTTAACCTAAGGATAAATTTACAAATTTTCCTTTATGATCCAGGCTTTTTCTTTTTGTTTATGACCTTTATTGTTTAGCCACTTTGGATGGAACTCTTCATTATTTGTAGGGAAACATTCTAACAGATTCAGCAGTTAGTAAATACAAGTTGATTAAATGAGAAAATAAATGAATAAATGAAGTGATTTTAGCAGGAAAACAAGAGTGATAAACCTCACATTAAAATAATCAATATCTTAAATAATATAGTGTTGAATAGATCTTTTATAAAATCTATATTTTTGAAGGTTACAAATTACACCAATCAAAGCTAGAAGCCAGAGTCTACCACTTATATTCTGAAATATTCCTAAATATGAATGGGACTAAATGGACTTACATTTAAAAATCCAGAGAGTTGGGGGTTCCTCACTGGTGCTGGGTACATATATGGCTTCCAACCACTAAATCTTAAATTTCAAAGAAAAGCTAAATGTCTCATTGTCATCAATTACTCCAGAATACTTATTTGTTTTTTTAAAAACAAACACCTGGGTTGTCTGTGCTGGCCTATCCAATAAGTAATAATCATGTATTCTATATTTTTCATACTGTATTACATTAAAAATGGAGAGGAAAGGGAGTTTTGCATTCTACCATAACATGTTGACTTTTCTGGATTCAAATAAATCAAAAATGGAAGGCTCTGCAAATGAAATAATCTTTGTAAGGTCACTGTCTAGGTTCAGAGAGGCAATGGAATTATTTCAATATGTGAAATGCCTTACTTCCACAATCAGAACAAAAATATTTTAGTCTGCATGTGTGCAGACTACATGAGGTGATAAAAATAGAGCACAAAATGATTAGATACATCCATTTCACTATCTCTTTGTGCATATTTTTAAATTCAATCATTTTTATCAACCAACTACTGTGTGCACACGTGAAAGATTACTGTCAGATGATATGTTCTTTCCATCCGTTCGTTTACAAAGGAAAAAGTAATAGCGGTGTCACAGACATCAAACTTTCACATTTTAAAAGGGAAAAGAAAAAACTTTTATGGGCAAAGCAAGGTAATAGGTTACTTTTTCCCCTGCTCGCCTGTGGAGAATTTTTTTCTATGGTTCTTTTCCTTCGCACTTTTTTTTTTTTTCCCCTCTCAAAGTATAAAATCAAATAGCATTGTTAGAGGCCTAAGGGAAAATTGGTTTCTATTCCGTGGTTTCCTTCTCTATATTTTAAGCGGGAACAGATATGTCAAAAATAATTCTAGAATTCACACCATCCCAGCTAATGAGTCAGCATCTGCTTTCACAGGGCTCTGATCTACAGAAAGTTTCAGGCAGATGAACTCCCTGGAAGGTTTCAGCTGTAATATTTGTAATGCTCACCCATCTACAAAGTAAAGCTACAAAAAACAGAGTCAACTACCTACTTCTCTCTCCTTCTGATAAACTCTTGGGAAGCCATCTGATGGATGATGGGTGGCAGCTACAATGATCGCTTTCTGTTTGCGTGGTATTCTGGGTTGGCCACCTGTACTACTTGGCTTATGTGATGTGCTCCATTGTACGGGGATTTCCCTTCTGTTTCTCATACACCATGTGGTCAAGGTGAAGTTCTGGGTCTTCCTGAGCAGAATGTTGGAGACTACTTAGGACACTATTATACAATGATATATGCATTTGTCTTCTTCCTGATATACCAGCCTGAGAACTTAAACAACAGACACGTATTTCTCACAGTTCTGAAGGCTGGGAAGTCCAAGATCAAGGTGCAGGCAGATACGATTTTTGGTAAGGGCCTTCTGCCAGGCTTGTGCATATCCGCCTTCCTACGGCTGTGTGCTCACACAGCATTTCCTTCATGTGTGCACATGGACAGAGATAACTCTCTCTCTTCCTTTTTGCATAGGACACTAATTCCATCATGGGGGCCCCACCTAAACCTAATTACCTCCCAAAGGCCCAACCTCCAGATACCATTGTACTAGGGGTTAGGGCTTCAATATATGAATTTGGGGGCAGGGACACAAACATTTAGTCCATAACAGTATTTAATTTTGATTAGCAATTTATATAACCTTTTCCCTCTAGTCAACAACTTTTTTGGCTTCTAAGCACTAAACTGCAATCTTCAAGGTGTCCATGGAATCACATATTAAAACCTGGTCTGGTTCAGACATAAGTTACATGGACTCTGTGATTAAAAATCTGGTCAAAGTAGAGGGGCAGGCCCTTCTGTGGTGGCCTCTCAGTCAAAACCATTACCTTCTAAAGACCTGGTACTAACAAACGTGTAATCCCCTGAAAAGAATCTCTGTCTGATACCTACTTTGGACAGAATCAGTGTAATTTTCCACAGGAGAAATTCTCCTGAAGATGGCAGCCTTTCACTTCCAGGCTTTGGTTCATGCTGTTCCTTCATTCTAGAACACTCTCTGCTTTCCCCTCCACATGAAAAATATCTATCCACACTTAGGCTTCTGTTTAGACATCACTTCCTTAGGTGTTCCTCCTCTGTGTTCCTGTGGGCTTTTGCTACCACCATCTCTTGGCTTGTCTGTCTACCCTTCTAAACTGTTAAGATTAGGACAACAGGAACCAAGTCTCTTTATTCACCACTCTGCCCACAGCATGAAGGCTGGTTCCCAGCATAGTGTCAGAGCTGAAAGAGTGAATAACTAGGTAAGAAGGTGAGTCATGGCATAGACGTCCAACAACATAGATGTTTAGTCATTTCTAGAGCAACCTGAAGTCAAACATGTTGGACACTTTGAGCCTTAGCCTTTACAGAGGACTTAACATTGCAGAGGATCTGTCTTCCAAATCAAAATAAAGATGGGGGTAGAGCAAGAGAGATAGAAATAAAGAACACTGTTAGGAGGAAAGCAGTTAAAGAGTCACCTCCCAAATCCAGGTGAGAAGACTTAGAATCATCATGGAGTCCTGTCCTTCTTTTACAACTCCGCTGAGGAGTCCCCAGATTTGTGGAAACTATCATGAGATGAAAATGCAGGACCCCTCTCAAAAATTATTAAAAATTTCAAAATGGTGGGACCACAGCATCAAAGCAAGCGTGTAATGTGGGTTCCTTCTAAGCATGGGGTCCCACTGACTGCATAGGTCTCATGTCCATGAAACCAGACTCATTCCTCTCCATGCCTAGGTCCCAGGGACATACTGGTACCATTACTTGACAGTATTTAAATTTATTTTTCAACACTCTCTCAAGTATTTTAAGGCCCTGGAACTCAAAATTCTAGAACATAAATAATCTTTCATAATGATTTGCTATGAACTTGCCAAATGCCGAAGTCTAAAAGGTAACACCCGAATTTTCATAATTGATATTCCCCCACAGAGACCTCTTGGTACTGAAATGTCCCTTCCCAAGCTTATCTTGCATTGATCCTCATTAGAAACCAGCTACACATCTGTAAAAAATACCATTTATCATGGCAGCTTGATCACTGCACTGAAAACAATATCACCAAAGCACCTGCCTGATCTTTCAACAAAGTACAACCCTGTATATTTTACTTTTGTTGAGTATGATGATTTTTCCCCCTTTTCTCTCACAAAGGTACCAAGATCAACTCAATCTTATTCCTGTGGTGAAGTGTTCAATTATGATATTTTATTTGGACATTACTCTTATAGCACCTTGCATTAATCTGCCCTAATAACTACTGGGACATTTTGGAAATAATTGATTTGTCACATCTGAAGGACATCTGTTATGCTACGTTAATGGCAATAAAACAGAAGATACTCACAAAAAGCAAAATGGAACTAAATGCCAAGATAAATGTTATATTTTGGCAATGTTCTCACAAAATAGCTGACAGATGTTAATATAACCATTACATTTTGAGGGAAGATACTCATCTTTTCCTATTATTATTCATACTTTATGACATACAGAAAAAAATATGACAATTCAGGATACCACATTTTGGGCCACACCAAAGCCAAATGTTGCATATTGTTTTTTCACGTTGATGTATGTTTGGTCTACAGTTTCCAAGACAAGTATCAAAGTGATTCTTGGCATACAAATTGAGTCTCACAAAAGCAACTGAATACTTTAAGGAAATAGTGAGGAATTTATGGCTAATATTTAAAAATAATTATAGGATCCCAAGGGAAAAGTAAACCTGAACAGTAAATTCTTATTGGTCATTTATGAACTGTACATAGAAAAACCCATTTGGAAAAGGGAATACAGCCACGTTCTCTACTCCTTAATATCCCCAGGATCCTATAATACACCACAAGAGAACTGATGACTGCACCTCGAGGAGGGGTTGAAAGCTGGAAATCAAATCAGACTCTAGCACGTGGGGGGAAAGTGATCTGAGAGCGGCTGCCACTGGCAAACTGTTATGAGTGACTTATTGCCTTTCCATTTTTTCAGAACTTTAATTGTATTTAGATTTATAGTTCCATTACTGTATACTCACATAAAGAGAGTTAATTCTTTAGAAATGTGTCTGCCTGGTAGAAAAGATACTCATTTGTTGGTTAATCCCAGACTCGATATATTGACTGAGGATTTTTGTGATATTAGAAATTCCTCTGCTGAAGTCTCACAATTCGGTTTGTTTTCTAAATCTATTTTAATCTCACTTTCTCTTTCTGATGCAGACACACACACACAGCATGGTGTTGTCCAGAGAATGAAATAAACTTCTACAAAGAAGCTGAAAATCTCCGTTGTAAGCATGGTGAGCACATGTTAAACAGCAAAGATCTATTCAAGGAAGTTTCTAAACTGCCTTACAGGAGAATAGTGGGAAAAGATATAACAGGGATCAAATCCCATGGTCCCATTTTACAGATGAATATAAACAGATCCAGAGACCTTAGTGACTTGTTTAGGGTCACACACAAATTCAACAGAAGAACTGGACCTTCACCACGATCTCTCCCTTCCACACCCATGATCCTTCCTGCTGTAGATCTATCATCAGATCTACAACGTCCCTACGTTAATCCCATAAATACCAATATCAATAACCTTACACAGGGACATTCTTAATGCTTGTAAATAGCATCTTAATAACGTTTTTGTGGTTTTAATTTTGTTTTTTGTTTTAAAAAATAAAGAAAAGAGACTATTAAAAAAAAGCAATATAGAGAACAAAAATAAAACCTAACAAAGATGGCCTTTATCCAATCTTTCAGTTTTTTGTCCAAACGATTTAAATTTAGCCAACATCAAGAACACAAACAAAACAAAAACAAAACTACCTCCAAAATAAAATAGTCATGTGGTCAAAATTAATATGTATGTATGTGTGTGTGTGTGTGTATATATATATATATATATATATATATATATATAGACACATATATGAGATTCAAATTTGTTTTTCAAATGGTTAACACTTAACTTCAATCTAAAAATTTGACACAGACTAAAAATTGGCCTGACATTTTTAAGTATAAAAATCATTTTAAGGAGAACCTTTGTCTCCTCTTAATGCATTATTTTTCTAACTTGATTGACTCTTTTACCCTGAGACTCTTACTAGAAATATGTGCTCATAATTAGTGGCCCATCAATATCACTGATTAATTACTTGGTAAGAAAAATATCATGTTAAGAATAATTTTTCTGTATTAAAAAGGTATGCAGGGCTTCCCTGGTGGCGCAGTGGTTGAGAGTCCACCTGCCGATGCAGGGGACACGGGTTCGTGCCCCGGTCCAGGAAGATCCCACATGCCGCGGAGCGGCTAGGCCCGTGAGCCATGGCCGCTGAGCCTGCGCGTCCGGAGTCTGTGCTTTGCAACGGGAGAGGCCACAACAGTGAGAGGCCCACATACCGCAAAAAAAAAAAAAAAAAAAAAAGCTATGCAGTTTAAGTCATAAATATGTCAAGGTATTATTATTATAATTGATAAAGCTCTGTGTTCATTAAAGTTATTTGGACAGAGAAGAAAAACAAGAGAGCTCAAGGACAGCACAGGATCTGACTGACACTTCAGCTGAAGGTTAAAGTACAGAGGAAATGATTTATTTGGTATGGCTATGACTGCATGAAGAATTAATGTAAATTCATTTGACCTACATGATACCAACTAACTAAATGCTCAACAGATAAGCTTGGCCAGTAGGCAAACCCATTAATGGACACTAATAAATAAGTGCATGGTGCAGTGATAAGCTGATAAGTTTAGATCCCTACCCCTGTTCCTTGCCGGCTGTTGACAGAAGAGCAAGACACTGAGCCTCTGTGCCTCAATTTCTGCATCTTCTGCATCTGGAAAGAAGATTTGTTTTCTCCTCATAAGGTAAAGTGCTTAGAACAGCATCTGACACATACTAAATACTGTAAATGTTTGCTATTGCTTCCAACCACCACACCAAGGGCTTTCTGTGGGTAAATGAGGTGGAAAAAACATTCTATCCAAATCCCCCTCACAGAAGTTCACAAATCATATTAGAATATTAAATGTTCCGAGAATTTCTCTAATAAAGAAAACTGTTTACATTTACTTAATCCTGCATTACCCCAAATTACTGAAGCAGCTTTTTCTACTTAATAAATACTGACCTTAAAAGCTGAAACATTTATTAACTCATCAAGACAAATCTAAAAAGTTACTATAATCTTCTCTTAACTGATTTAAGTCTTAGCTACAAGGTGAGACGTTGTTTGGGACAAGACAGGCCAAAAAATAAAACAATAAAAGGGAAAAAGCAAACAAGCAAGAAAACCCACTGCAATAACAAAGTGAGAATAATTATTCACTGAGGAAAAGAAGCGAAAAAGAAGGATAACACAAACTGAAATGTGGAAGTTTTCTTAAGAGGAGAATGAAAAAACCCATAGCCACCAATCGTTAATGGTTTCCTGGAGATATTGTTAAACAGTCAGAGACTCTGAATCCACTCTGCATCGAAGCCTCTAGGATTCCTGAACCTTCTAAATTTTAATATTTCCAGGTACACCATTTCATAAATGCTGTTCACAAACCATTGCTTTCTAAAATAAAATTACAAATAAACAAAATCAATAATTTTTTAGGGGGGGCTTATTTTGGGAGATTTTTGGAATTTTTGTTTTGGTTCTGTTCTTAGACATAAATATTTGAGTGTCATTTATATGCCAATGTGGAGTGAATTATGTAAAAGAAGCCTCTAATTTATTCTTAGTATTTTACATGTAAGCACTAATTATAATATTTAGTTGTCTAAGTATTACTTCTGTAGATAAAACTATGCAACTAGTGATATTTACTTGGGGGCTAATGCCATGTTAGCATGTAGGGACTAATGCCATTAACACTCCATCTCCCCCCATCTCCCCTATCACTTACTCGGAGAGACAGCAGTCCAAATTCATGTAATGTTCATTTAAAGCCTTGTACCTCTTTTAATGTGGTATTTTTTTAATCCAAAATTATGATCTTCTTTAGTTTTAAAGATATATATATATATATATATATATATATATATATATATATATATATATAGGTAGGTAGGATAAATAGATTTCTCCAAACTGATATTTTAGGATTATAATACTGGTATTTTTCTCTCCAAATGCAAGAAGTCCTTTATAAATCCACAAGTGCTGTTTTGATAAAAGAACCAGACTCTCAAGCAATGTGAAGTTGGATTTCGGCAATATTTAAAAACTTAAATTTGCCCAATATTATCAGAATAGTAAGCTTAAGATCTTAACACAGTTTAATAGTATATTTTGTAAGCATTTTCTTTCCTAGAAAATCAAGGAAACCTAAGAAGCCTTCTAAGATCCAGTCGTATTTACAAAATACACAGCTCATTATTAATTAATTATACTTGAAAATGTGTGTAGCTGTTATCAATCCCTTGTCAGTTTGTACATAAATCTTTATGTTTAACCTACTTCATCTGAGCTCATAGTCACATTTGAAATTTTAGTCCAAAAATCTATTAAATAAAAATCTATGTCAAAAGTTTTAGTCTATTTATGTGCCCTACAAATCTATTAAAATGCCCTCAATGGATGACCAAAGCACGACTGCTTCACATCGATGAAGAAAAAATTAAATAAACATTGTCACATGTTGGTTTATTAAGAGGAGAAAAGAAAGGGCAATATAATCATCTGTTTGCAGATGACTTTAATGTAGATGTAAAACCAGCCTGTGCCTACACAGTGACCTCATTCCCAAGCCCCAGAAACATGATACGCTTTTCCAGCCTGAGCATTTATCATTTGTTACAAAGAATTCAGTATTTAAGAATATATAAATACAACAGGAAAGTGTTGAATTGACACTTATGATAAAATGCATTTGATTAAGACTTAATAAAGAACTGTGTATAGTACTAGTGAATAATGCACTGCCAGATAAAGTTGGACACAAAGCAAATACAGTGTCAAAGCTAATCTAGCCAGGCATTATTCAGCCATATTACTTTCTTTATTACTAGATTAAAAAACGCATATTGTGTTTCATCAGCTTTTTCATTATTTCACCACATAACACAAGCATTCTTTGGAAAAGACCACCTAATTCCAAAAAGAACTACTGGAGTAGGAAAGCACCTACTAAAATGAAACAGGCAATGCATCGCTTAGTGACGCGGGTTCCCATTATTACAGCAAACAATATGTTATGGCTTAAAGCATTACAGTTTTAAAAAGCTTACTTTTAAACATGCCCATTATGTTTCTCTTTCCTTCACAAAGTACTAACCCATAAAATCAGTATATAACAATGTTTCCTAAATTCTTTTTTTTTTTTTTAGAGAGAGATTTAGTTAAGGGAGAGAAAATAATCTTTTCATTTACTGGTATCTCAACTCTCCTTAGTCTGATCATATCTTTTATTTATTTTTACTTTGTCTTGGTTTGGTTTTATTTGTCAAATTTTTGGCTGTTCAGTTTGTATACAAATTCCAATCCTAGTTTGGATTCCCCAGAGTAATATTTGGGGCAAAGATTCGAGTGCAGCTAGGTTTTGGGAGAGGGGGTCCCAGATGACACTAGAGGGGCATTGTAAAGTTCAGCTGGGAAAGGAAGGCAAAAGAGAAAGAGACTCACAGACTTAGAGAACGAACTTCTGGTTACCAGGGGTGAAGGGTGTGGGGGAGGGATAGATCGGGAGTTTGGGATTGACATGTACACACTGCTATATTTAAAAGAGATAACCAACAAGGACAGGGAACTCTGCTCAATATTCTGTAATAACCTAATGGGAAACCTAAATGGGAAAAGAACTTGAAAAGAGTAGATACATGTACATGTATAACTGAATCACTTTGCTATGCACCTGAAACTAACATAACATTGTTAATCAACTATACTCCAACTATACTCCAATATAAAATAAAAATTAAAAAAAAAAGAAAGGAAAGCAAGCCATGCAGGTGTGTGAGCAAGCCTTAGTACTGTAGATACTACAAGCTTAACACATTGGGGCCCCAGAGATGCCATTAAGCTAAGTCTCTGGGATTTACTGTTATTTCACCCAAGGAGGGAGGGAGTTGGGGCATTTATACCCCACTGCTTGAAAGGATGCTGTATTTGGGGGGCAGGAGGCGGGGAGGGAGAGTCAATGCTTGCAGATTCTCTTCCTGTACTGCTATGCTAGCCCTAAGCAGACTCCATTGGTCAGAGAAAGAAAGCTCTTAGGCCAAGAAATGGACAGTATGGCATGTCAAAGTTAGCCACCCATACCCCATACCCAAAGGGGTATGGGTGAGGTATAAAAAGCATCTCCTACAATCTTGATCTACTTCCCTAGGCTTTGCATTTCTGGCTTCCAAGGATACTTCTGTCTCCAAAACTCACTTTATTCCACTGCTTACTCTCATGCATAGTCAGCTTCAACGTTTCTTCTAGACCCTCAGAGACTGATCTATTTTTCTAACTTTCCAAGAGCGCCCCATTTCTCTCCTGAACATGCCCACTCATCACTAAACTTTGAATGGCTCCTTTAGTCCCATCTATGCATGTAATTCTACCTCTCTTCTTCCTCCAGAGGGATTTAACTCTTACAATTATAGTTATAAGTAAATATGTGTGTGCCACATTTATATGCCTCATAAAGAGGCCAATTATAAGCAGTTAGATTTGAGTGTATCTTTTGTTTTTTGCGAGGAGTTCAGGAAGTAGAGGAAAAAATAGGGCTCTGGGCAAAACATATTTCACTGTATTGGGCTGGTCCTTTGAATATTCAACAAAATGATAATCATCTTTGAGAAAGATAAACCATACCAACAATAGTGTCATGAATACAAGGGTAGTTTGTTTCCAGTGTGTAGCAGACAGAAGCTAATTAGCACTCTTAACACCGAATCTATCACTGTCACCACTGAACAATTCATTCCTGCTTTTCATACGTATCTGTGCACACAGGCAATTTGCCTATCTAAAGTGATATAATATGTATAAAGCATGTACTACCGTATCAAGTCAATGTATATCTTAGAGAATTTATACATAAATGTCACCTCCTAGTTTTCACCACCAGTTCAACAGACTGAATCCTGGTGATTTATTCTCTTTAAAAATCTCAGCACACACTGTCTAAACCACTCCCCTGATAGTTGATCCTGAGTGCCTCTATCATACGTGGCTTGCACTGCTATTTTGTACGGCTACATAATTTTTCAACTATCTGTGGCTCGTGTTTGCAAGAAAAGTCCTAAATCCCTGAAGGCAAAAACTTCTCACAACCCAGATACTTCTTCCCTCTCATAATGTCTGTGAAATTTACCCACTAAGGGTCCCTCTCTGAGCTTTTGAAGCTTTTCTAGGCCTAGCAATGCCCTTGAAAAAATGAGAAATTGTTATTAGTAAACCGTGCAGTAAAAGAAGTTAGTGAGCTACTGAGAAGGGAGACCCTTCAACATGGCAGGTCTCAGGGGCAGAGTAGGTAGGGGTGAAACAGTTGACACCGAGGTCCCAGATAACGTAGGAGGGAGGAGGACAAAGGGAGACCTCTTTGCTTTGGGCCACAGACATAACATATATTTTTCTGTATGTGATAGTTATAGTTTATTCCAAGAATTAGAATCAGATAAAAGACTTGACATGCTAATCTTATGACATTACCTACATAGAAGCCATATCTCAGCCTTTGGTAGATTTTACTTCCAGAGCTTAGTACAATCAGTGCTGTTAAATTTTCTTAATTACACTTGGCAAGACAATCATCAATTGCTTTTTCCACTTTAAAACCTTTCCTCTGTCTAAGTGGAGATAAAGACACCCTTTCACCCATTCTTTTAGCTAAAAACTCTAAATGATCCTTAATTAGAGTTAAGGTTTAAAGGAGCAGTAAGAGATGATAGCTGAACTTCACAAGAATCTGTGGATTACATCTTACATTTCCTAGTTGGGACCACTACAAGTCAATACTTTCATAGAATGACATATCTCTGCAAGGCATTGGATCTTAAGCTAATACATGATTGTCCTCCTCAACCAATTAGAACTATCATGCTTGTTTATGTATGTGCCAATCAATGTTGACTACCAATTGGAGAAAAAAATAATGAGCCTACTATATTGCATGGGTATAAACAGTTAAAGCTATGTATTTATTTTTAACTCACATGAGTAATACATGAATTAGTATTCAGTGTGAAAAATATACATATTAATAAAGACAGAAATATGTACTAGACAAAGCTAAAGCTCTCCTTTCCTTCCTTCCCTAATACCTCTCTTCTCCTAAGAGATTCCAAAATTAGCAATTTGGCATGAGTTCTTCCAGACCTGTGCTACTGCATGTAAATTCAGGACTGTACACAATCTGACTTCTGTTTTTATTATATTTTTAAGTTACAAAGTTATTACATGCTTACTATGACATATGAAACAATTCAGAGATGTTTAATGAAAAAACTAAATATCTCCCATCAACCCTCCTCCAGGGCCAGGCTCGCAACATAAGTTATGTTCATTGTCTTATGTGTATCTTCTCACACTTTTCCTCCTTGTTCAGGGATTTATAGATACATATATACACATGTCCAGGGTTTAATTTTTTTTTTCCAATATGAATTGATATCCTCACATTTCTCAATAATGTAGCCTGCCTTTAAGTGGCTAGACTTCTAATTCAGCATACACTAATTTAAAGCACTGCTTCGAAAAGCTTTATCATAATCCATAGAATGGATGGGCCATAATTAATTCAGTCACTCTATTATTGAAAGATGTTTAGATTATTTCCAGATTAATGCCATTATAGATGACACCAAAAGAAGCATCCTTGCACATTTATTCTTATGTACTGCAACCTGATTTTGTGGGATAAATTCTCCAAAATGTGAGTGCTGTCTTAATGGGTACTTGCACAGTTTAATTTTATTAATATTATTTGATTGCTTTGCCCATTTTTGAAACAATTCATATTCCCTTAAAAAAATGCATGAGAATGTTCCTTTCTCTACCTCCACATTCTACCCATCATGGGATGAAATTAATATTTTTATTGTTCCCAATTTATGGATAAAATATAATTTCATTATTATCTTTATTTGCATTTGCCTGACTACTAGAAAAGTCGAGCATATTGTTCTTTTTTTTTTGGCCATTTTGGATTTATTATTCTGTGTATTATCTACACAAAATCCTTTGCTCATTTTTCTGCTGATTTTTTAAATATAAGTTTGAATAACTTTTTCTGCACTAAGGACTAACTCTTTGTCAAATACGTAACAAATACTTTTCCCATCTTATTACTTGTCTTTTAATTTTGTTTATGCTATATTTTGCTTTACAATTTTTAAATAGTCAAATATGGCTTATCCTTCTATTTATAGACTGTCTTTCTTAAGAAGTCCTCCTCTGCCCCAAGAATTATACAAATATTCAAATTTTTGCTTTTATGTTTTACATGTTTATGTTTTACATTTAGATATTTAATCCATTTACATGTCATCTTTCAAATGAATTGCTGATTTTGTCAGCTCTATTTATTAAATAAAATAGTCTTATTTGAATTAACTGAAATGTCTTTCATTACATGCTATATTTCCATGTAAACTTGAGTTTATTTCTGAATTCTCTGTTATTCCACTAATTTGGGCACTGCTATGCTGATACTATGGTCTTTAGATTAGAGTAGCTTTGAAAAAAGTTTTAATATTTGGTAAGTCAATCTGCTGTCTCTCATGAGCCATTTTTTTTTTTTTTTTGGTCAATATTTTCTTGCTTATTTGAGACATCTATAAACCTGTCAATATTAATTTAATTCTGTTAATTGAATGGAGACAGAATAGATATACATTCTCAATACAGAAATGCCTGCCTGCATTTCACTGATAGACAGATGACAGATAGAAAGATAGATAATAGATTTTTTCCTACAATTACACCACCAAAGATTTTAAAATTCTTTAGAAATATCTTCTACATTATTGATATCCACTGATAAGTCAAGAATCCAGGAGAAAGATACCTCTAGGAAAGAAAGGGAAGTCCCATCGTTGCTAGCTTTAAAGAGCCTAATATGTGCTATATATCAACAAAATTATTTCCATTAATCCTCTCAATAGCCTGTGAAGTAGGCTGAGAATATTAAATATTATGGATGAAGAAATTGAGGCTTATCAAAAGTGTTAAGTAACTTGCCCAAAGTTATACAACTAGTATGTGGGAGTCAGAAGTAAAAACTGATTTCATCTCTTTATCCTGGTTTTACCTCCTCTATGCTCTACAAGATATTACATTTGTTTGTTGTAAATGAAACACCCATGGGAGCATTCAAATTTTAATGAACAAGCTAAAATGTAGGCAGAAGTCTGAATCAAAATCAGTATAACTGGTTTAGTTGATATCGAAACATAATATAATCAAATTAACATTCTGAATATTTAAGTTTATCCATTGTTTCTCTCTAAAATTGTTTCTCAACAGGGCCTTGGGACCAGGATAGAAAGAGACTCAGGTGATTTGACAAAGTCCTTCAGGGGATTCTGATAGTCCTCCTTCTTCCCAACTTTTGGAGAATTTATAAAGAGAGATGGGTAGGGATTTTATCCCAAACAAAATTAAACTAGTTATAATTAGCAAATTAGCCATTATAGACAGTACTTTGTAGCTGTGTTTTAGGCAATTTACCATAATCTGCCTAACAGTAAATTAGCTTCAATAATTTCCTTATTCTTAATCTCCTAAACCAGTGGTTCTCACACTTTAGCATCAGAATCACCTGGGGGACTTGTTAGGCCAGGTATTGCTGGCACTGGCCCCCTTTGCTTCCCCCTCCTCCCCTTCCCTGAGTTTCTGTTTCAGTTTGTGATTCATTTCTGAATTCTGCAAGATCCAGTACGATGCTTTGAATATATTTCAAACTCAGTACACAGGAATTTGTTTTGAATCATATTAGTTGTGTGAATTTTGCAATACTCTAATCCACTGAAAATCAGTGATCCACGTAGACCAGAAGAACCAATTAATAAGAATATTACATTCCCAACAGCAAATGAACAGGCCATAATTCGGGTGCCTGTAATCCACAGGATACATAAGAAGTTACCAGGGGAAAGATATGTTAAAGGTCATTGACTCATGCATTTATCTCAGTTTTATTAAAGGAAAAGATGTATAAACCCACTAAGTAATACATCACTACTGTGATAGTCCCTTTAATGGATATTTAATTTCCTAAAGACATATCAGTTCTCCATTTTATATACTCGCATCCTGTCCTCCTTGTCCCCTTTAGGACACTCACAACTTGTTTGTTCACTTTCTATGGATTTTTGATGAATGTCTGCCTCCCCAAATATAAGTTCCCTTAAGTCAGAGCCAAGTCCGTTGGGCCCACTATTGTAGTCTCAGCATCTCCCAAAGTGCCTGGTACATAGTAAGCGCTCTAGAAATATTTGTTGAACGAATAAATAGAAGATGAACTAAATGCAAGGTCCTATTTTCAGCATTACTAAAATCTGCTACCAAAAAAAAAAAAAGGTAAGAAAAGTAAGGAAATACCCTAAATGTGGTTTCATGTCCTTTGGCATAGAAAAGTTTTTAATTTTGATGAAATTCAATTTATCTTTTTTTTAAATTTTGTTGATTGTGCTTTTTTTGTCGTACCCAAGAAAACATTGCCTTAAACCAAAGTCAATTTACTCCTTTATTTTCTTCTAGTCTAGTTTTATGGCTTTTCTCTTATTTAAATTTTTTATCCATTTTGGTGTGAGATAGGTGTCCACCTCCATCCTTTTGCTGTGGCTATCCAGTTGTCCTAGAACCATTTATTGAAAAGGTTGTTCTTTCTTCTTTGAATTGTCTTGGCACTCTTGTTGAAAAACAAGTGACCATAAATGTGAGGGTTTATTTAGAGACTCAATTCTATTCCACTGATTTATATTTCTATCATTATGCTAATACCACACAGTCTTGATTACTGTAAGTTTGAGATCAGGAAGTGTGAGTCCTTCAACTTTGTTCCTTTTTTTATTTTAAGATTATTTTAAGACTATTCTGAGTCATTTGAATTTCCATCTAAATTTTAGGATCGGTTTGTCAACTTCTGCAAAGTCAGCATGATATTGATAGGGATTGCACTGCATATGCAGATGAGTTTGAAGGATGACAATTTTTTAAATACAGCATTCCAAGTTTGCCCTGAATGTGGCAAACATTCTTGGCCAAAATTTAATTTTGTTTCAAATTTAATTCAAATGCCTGACGTTAAAGAAGAACCAAAAGAACGTTTAAAAGAAAAAAACAAAACTTCCCTTTTTTCTGATTATAAAATGATATATGATACAGATAACATGGAAAACACAAAAAAAAAAAGGGGGAAAAAAAGGCATTGTAACCTATAATTTCAATACTGCAGAAATAGCCATTGTTAGCAGTTTGGTATAGTTTCTTTCCATCTTCCAGAGTACTTAGCTTTTCCTGTGGTAACAAACAGGTTCCAAATTTCAGTGGCTTGCAAAAAAACAAAACCAAAACCAAAGAAATATGGCTCACACTAGTTATATGTTGTGAGTCAGCTGCGGTTCTGCTCTATGTATATTCTAGAACCCAAGCCTAAAGAGAAGCCATCAGAATGGGCATGGTGATGTCATGGCTAAGAGGAAGAGTGAGTGGCAAATGAAAAACTTGTGTTGCTTCATAAACCTTCTACCTGGCTGCAATATTTATTATGGTCATTCATATTCCATTGGCCAAAGCAAGTCATGTGGCTAAGGCTGTTGTAGAGTATTTATATGGTAGCATAGCAAGTCATCTGGCAATGGGTGGGGAGGTATAATCCTTTCACAAGGAAGGGAGAGACAAACGACTTGAAATAGTAGAACAATCTCCCATGTCTTCCGTGGATGTATGAGCTATTTTGGAATATTTCAGCCTGCCTCCTCAATCTTCACATCTATTTAAAAGTACCTCATGAATTCTTTCTCCTAATGGAGAAATAAATTATTTCTCTCAAACACTTGAGAAATAATTAAACCATTTTAATTTCTCATTCTCATACTCAAAACATTCTCATTATAATCTATATTTAAAATGAATAGAAATTTCTAAGATTTTTTAATGTATATTCAAATACTCCGGTTGCTAGCGGGATTTGTAAAAGAGAAGGAAAATGGGCAAACTCTATCCCTTTAAAAAGACGTGTAAGGTCAAACCCAATCAAAGCACTTGTGGAATGACAAGCAAAGCCATAATTCACTGATTTGAACTTAATTGCCTTTGCATTTACAATTCCATTTCAGACTGAGACTCAGATGGAGAAATTCAGAAGAAAGAACATGTGTGATTCCATAAATCTGTGGTCTATGCTTGAACAATCAAAGGACAAATATGGAATACATTTAGTAGTTTCTGCTTCTCTGACTCCTATAAATATACAGTGGTGCTTTTCCTTTAGCTACTCATGACGTATGACTTCCTTTAACAGAAACACCAGAAAAACCATTGCCTAACACAGGTGCCCTTATTAAAGATGGCATTTTATTTTGCCACTCGCTGTTGCTCTAACACCAAATATCTACGTTTTCTATGCCAGTTTAAAATTTTCTAAGAAAAGTCAGTGAAGAATACTTCCTTACTGACATAGAGGAATAAAAAACTGATTATAATTCCTATTAAAAGACAAAGGAAAAGAAAGAAGACAAGAGTACAAACTGCTAGTTGCTAAAATGCAGACTTGCCAGAGGCAAGTTCTGGAAAATAGGTAACCTTCTAAGGGAAAAGCATGATTTACTTTTAGGCTGAATTAAATTTGCTGAAAATTAGTGGCACTGTGGAGTAGCCCTTGAGTTAAAGGAGAAAATATAGAGTGGTTGCTCTTAGTTAAAGAAGAAAGTAGGGTATGTGTCAGCTCGGCTAAACTGGACCTACATTTCACAGAATCCCGTTCTTTGTATGATACTGGGTGAGAGCTGGCCAACCCAGAGACCCGCGAGGCTTGGCAGGTGGATGTAAAGAGGCTGCCATTTCTCTCAGAAAGTCGTCAGAGTGAGGGGGCTAAAAGACAAACACAGAAGTGTCCGCAGATTCCACCTGATACTCACTCTCTTCTGCTGTTTACAGCTCTTCCCCCCTACAGTAGCCCAAGCCAACAGTGACTCTAGGTCTAACTCTCAACACAGAGGCAATAGCCCCCCAATAAATACGAGCTCCCCTTTGTAGTCCCACTCTGGCAGCTCCCTCTAGTGCCCTTGAAAACCCTAACGTGTCCACCTATACCACTGCTTCAGGAGGGCTGCTTAGTGACTTTTCTTGGATCCCCAACTTTCTCTTTCAGACTTTATTTCCCAGACTTTCCCACAATTTTGTAAGACCTTAGTCTCATCATCAGTTCCTTATTCCATAATACTCATGGTGGTTTTGCTTCCCTGAATTAACTCTGACTTATATCTGGGGGTTTTGGAGTTGACAGAGATCCTGGATTTCTAAAAGAGCCTTCTAGCAGAGGCAAAGATGAGTCCAGTATCAGAGGAACCTAGTGGGAGAGGTGAGAGCCTTGAACCATTGGTTTATGATAACTTGACCCCAAAAATTGGAGCCACTCTTTCATTGCTTTCTCTGTACGTTTCAGAGTCTTGCTTTCCATCTGCCTCCTCTACTCATTTTTATTAGAGTTTTAACAATCATATCAGCATGTTGTTAAAAACAATGTAGACAAAGCTTCCACGTGGAGAATGTGCTCAAAGGGAGCAAGGGACCCCTTCAACCCACCCCACCCCGTTTCTCATTTAACAACATTTTGGCCTGGTACACAGTCCAAGAATCTCTGCAACAACATCTCTAGCAGATGGCCAAGAGTATCTCTGCTTGTAAGGCCTTGAAAAGACAAGAATTTTACTAACTCCTGAAAGCAGTTCACTTCACTGTTGACTAGGTGTGCTTGAGAAAGTTAGTTGTGGAACTGAGCCAAAATCGGCCAGCTTCATTGTAATTTTTGTGCCCTGGTTCCAATTCATCTACCTCTGAGCAAGTCTATTTGCCTGCTGTCCTTTTTTTGTGTAACACATCTCCACATTGCTGAAGGTAGCTACCATTTCTTCTTATTTTTCTTCCTTAGCTGGGGGTAAAGATACCCAGTTCCCCAAAAGTGTTAATCTTCCTTTCTTCCATAAAATTGTGTGTGTGTGTGTGTGTGTGTGTGTGTGTAGGGGGAGAGAGAGAGAGAACACTTTTTTTTTTATAACACTAGGCATCGTGGAAGAGTGCAACGAGAATGAAGTCTATTGTAGACCAAATCTTTTTGAACAAATGCCCAAAGACCTAGTCCTTAAACTCGTCAGTGTTTGCTAGAGCACAGTTACTGTTCTCTTAAGGGGCATTCCTCTATATGACCACTGTTTGTGACCTTGGTCAGAAACTCACAAGAAAGTGTGTGGGTTGAACTGAAGGCCATTTTGAAAAAAGAGAGAGTTTTTTTGTTGTTTTCTTTTTTTGTTTTTTTTGCTGTACGCGGTCCTCTCACTGCTGTGGCCTCTCCCGTTGCGGAGCACAGGCTCTGGAAGTGCAGGCTCAGTGGCCATGGCTCACGGGCCTAGCCACTCCGCGTCATGTGGGATCTTTCCGGACCGGGACACGAACCCGTGTCCCCTGCGTCGGCAGGCGGACTCTCAACCACTGCGCCACCAGGGAAGCCCGAGAGATAGTTTTTAATTGATGGCATTTTGTTTTTTAAATGAGAACATATTCACAGGCCACTGGGGGCTCTATGTGAACTAGACTTCACTCCAGAAAATGCAAATAATGTGAGATCTCAGGGTGAACAAAGCTTCCAGATTATGCCACAATTGGAAGGGACATCAGGAATAACATGCTTTTGCATCTTTGGTTAACAGTTTTCTAACTACAAAAGCTTATTTTTCACCCTTTGGCAGTCAGCTTTTATTAGTCACACGAAAAATATCATTTCTATTATGGAAAAATGGGCTCTGTCAAGGAGACTTCTCAGTGAGAGGATATGAACAGAAAAGGAGTGTCAGAATTGTGAATAAAGTACTGTTGTTCAAAGGAGAAAATGCTAGCAAAGAGCAGCTCAGAATGTCTTTGCTCATGTGTAGAGAGTGAATCACGTGACTGTTGAAGTCCAGTTCTCAAATTAATCAATAAGAAAATAACCACTTCTGTGCTGCAGATATGTTGCCATGATTTCCAAAATCAGCTCTATCTTCAGCTTGGCTCTGAAAAACACCTACAGTTTGACATTATGATGTAAAAACCTTTCACTGACTCAAGGATTTCTCCAGGACTTCAAGGATGGGAAACTAAGAAGTTACTTGAGTTAGAAGCATTACTAGTATGTACACTCCTCTCTGTCATTCCTGGTGTTTTCCTTCACTACAACAGAGCCTACAAAGTACCATCAGTGAGCCTCCTAAAACATAAATCTGACCATATGAAAGTTTTTTTTTTTTTCTTTTAAGTGATTATCAATGGCATCCCTTTGTTGAAGGAAGATACAGGCACAGTTTGGTCATAAATCAGTTCTGTTTCTCCATAAATTTTGGTATCTTGAAAGGCCATGTTTTGCCTGGTAAATTAGGAAGGTCTGGCAGTGGATAACCTCCCACTCTGGCTGGGTGGTCCTTAATCCTCACAATGAGGTGAGGGAGCTGGACCCAAAAGACCTTCCTCTGTCATTGCCAAGGACGCTGGGTGTGCAAGTGGTACCAGCAGCCTGGCTTTTGCCCAGGACATCTGTAAGGTGGCTCCACAGCAACTGTGGAACTGCTCAGAGGACACTGCCCCAGATAGGACATTTCTTTCTATACTTTATGGACTATGTCCCACTCCAGCACAACTGGCTTCAAAAGACAAGAATTATGTATGTTTGAAGTCCATGGATTTTTAAAAAGCACAGATCCTATCCAAGACCCAGATGGTCTGAGGTATTAGGAATTACATTCCAGTAAACTGAGTGTGACTTCTCAACAGAAAGCTGTAATTCACAGGAAGACTAAACCACAGGGTCAGAGATATGCCATCTTTAAAAAAGAGGGTCCATGTAGAAGTCAACTTCACCTTTTTTGTGGTTATAGCATCCCTTCCATATTCAGTTCATATGATTCAGAAGGAGTTAAGCCTTCCCCATTCCCCAGCTTCAGAAATGAGCATGTGACCCAAGACCATCCAATTAATTGTGGTCCAATCCATTGTTCAGGGGCTGGTCTAGGAATAGTCATGTGATTCAGGGAAATAAAACTCAGTTCTGAGATTTTTATTAGAACTAATAGGAAAAATAAATTCAGGCCTTGGCTGCAGTGAAAGAATGTTAGCCTAGGGCAGAGGTCAGCAAATGCTTCCTGTTAATGACCAGACAGTAAATATTTTCTGTTTTGTGGGCCATAAGACTCTTTGCCACAGCTACTCAACTCAGATGCTGTAATGAGAAAATAGCTATAGACTAAATGTAAATGAATGAGCATGGTTGTGTTCCAATAAAACTTTATGGACACTGACCTTCAAATTTCATATATTTTCCATGTGTCACAAAATTTTACTAAAAAAGGTGTTTCTCACCATTTAAAAATGTAAAAAGTATTTAGTAAAGAGCTGGATTTGGCCAGTGGGTCATAATTTGTCAGTTTCTGTTCTAAGTGTTTTTGGAGAAACAGCAGCAAATAATACAAAATTCTTTCTCTCAGGGAGCTTACATACTAGTGGAAAAGATAGACAATAAACAGTTAAAAAGGGATATATTTGAAGGTAAAGTCAGCAAGATTCGCTGATGGAGTAGATGTAGAGAAAAAGAGATGGAAGAGATGGAGGGAGGAAGGGAGAGAGAGAGAGAGAGAGAACAGGGCTCAAGAATAAACCCAAGGTGATTTTTTGGTTGGTTGTTTTTTCCCCTGAGCAATCAGGTTCATGGGAGTGCCAATTTTTAAGATGAGAATGTGGGAAATGGTGAGTTTTGGGTCAAATTCATAGCTTTTATTGAACATGTTATGTTTATAATGCCTATTAGATTTCCAAGCAGAAATACTAAATAAATAGTTGTATGCATGAGTATGGAACATGGGACAGAATTCTTGAGAACATAAATCATATTTAGAGCTATGGGCCTGGTTAACATCACTCGGGGAGTAATTAGAGACAGAGAAGAAAAAGGGCCTAGAACCTAACCCTAGAGAACTCTAATGTTGAAGAGAAACCAGCAAAACAGGATAAGAATAACTGGTAAGCGAGGTAAGAAAAAAGTAACAGTGAAAGATGCCCAAGGACAAGGAACAGGTTGTTTTAACAAGGAAAGTGACCAGTATGTCAAATGCTGCTGCAGTGTGTACTAAGAGAAGGTCAGGGAACTGACCATTAGATTTCGGAAGACGGAACTCATCAGTGACCTTAACAAGTGTGTTCTGCAGTGAACCAGTGAGTTTGAGAAAAACTGGTTGTGAGGAAGTATAGAGATAATAGAGATAGGTCTTCTGAGAAATTTTGCTCTAAAGGCTTGGGGCAGTAGTTGAAGGGGGCCATGGGCTTAAAGGATCTTCTTTGTTTTGTTTTGTTTTAAAGATGGGAGATACTAGAGTCAGGAGAAAAGACAAAATGGGTGAGGGAGAAGCAAACTAACTCAGTGAGAGAGGGCCGGGGATCCAGGAAGAGCGTATGGGTAAAGATGCGGGTAGGTTTAGCAGTCTGAAGATGAAGTTCTCTTGTGATGCCTTCTATTTTCTCAGGGAACAGCTGAGAATAAGTCAATTGGGGTTGAGTTTAATGTTTGAAGAAGGTGTAAAGTGGTTGTCTTGGTGACGGGGGAGTGACTTAACTGGAGAAATGTGGAGAGACTCTCCAGCAGGCTGAGGGCCCACTTGAGACCAGAGAGAGTGGTTGTGTGCTTTTCCCCAGTCATGTTCAGCTGCCTGGGAACAGATGGAGAGTAGGCAGGAGGCAGGACTTAATCAGTAGTGGGTTTTTTCCTAGGTGATTTTGATAGAGGGAGTCAGGGGAGTTGAGGGTGTGTACTCCGGAGAGACCATCAAGATGGCCTGTGAGCTCCATGCTGGAGAAGTGAGAACATGAAGAGGAGGATGAATGGTGAGAAGTGGTGGGCTCAAGTGTAGAGATCCATGTGGGGTTAACAGCTTGTTGGATTCAAGAAATGAATTGCAAAGACAAGGAGCGCTAGTCAGAGATGAGGGGCTTGAAATGGGTATCATGGAGCTGGTGTGGTCACTGCAATGGTAACATCGAGGGGAGTGTGAGCACGCAGTGAGCAGCTGAGGATGGGTGGAGCAGAAGATAACTGAAGGAGAGAGGGTCAAGGAACTCAGAGGCTCAGGTGAGGAGGGGCCAGCCAAGAACCTTCGATTCTTATTGAAGCCACCAAGAATTAAGATAGTAGTTGTGGAGAAAAGGAAAAAAGCAAAGCAAAACAAAACAAACCAAAAAAACTGCCAACATTTCTTATAGCTGAGAGTGAGTAATCAGGAGGAAAATAATTAACTTTAGATGGTAGAATGTGAGGACATATGAATGTCTGTTTCAAAAGAGCTGACTTTTTGTTTCAGAAGGGGAGGAAGTATGGTCTAAAAGTGGTTTTTAGAAGCAAGGAGGTCACCTTTCTTTCCTCCACGGCCTGTGGTACATGGTATGTGGGAGGAAAAAATAGACCCAGTTGAGAAGGCTGCAAGGGGAGCAGATCCCTGGGGACAACCAGGCCTGACTCAGCCAGAAAGGGAAGGGAGTGCAGAGGAGTTACCAACCGGTGACTCAAAAGACCACAGCTGGTCCCAACGGATCCTAATAAGGACTGAAACATTTAAGGGAATACATGTATAGCCTGGAAAACACTGACTTTTTTTTAAGGTAGATTTTTTTAATATATCTCTCAAATATCATTTGACTAATTAAAAAATTTTACAGACCAATGAAATAGCAGCTTGTATCATACTACTATCACTTCTGTCTTCCTGAGCAACATTTCTACGTCTGAGTTTCTGTATGTGCCTGATATTGAAATAACGCTACCTACCCTCTGGTCCCCCACTCTGTGCGGATACTGGGAGGAAAACTAGTGATGCCCCTGGATGCTTAGAAGAAACGGTCCCTTGGAAAGCCAAGTAAAGGTCTGCAGACATCACAAGGAGCGGAAACTCAAAACACAAGCCAGAACTGCAAGATAGCTTCTATTATTTTCCAGGACTTTTCAGCCACTTTAATCTTTTACCAGCTGGCAGACTCCAAGTCCCCTGACTGTTTTCTGCCCCAACTCTTGGACTGATCCTTTTCTAACAGTTCCCTAGGACCTGATAAACTACCCAAGTTCACCTTTTATGGAGAGTGCTGGAATACTCCATAATTAGAGTGAAAGTTGGAGAGGAAAAATTGGGGTAGCCAGTTTTCCAGGTGCCCTTCCCCCTCACTGAGTTTTCTGAGAACTCCCCTGCCCCCAACCCCCTCAAAGCCTCGGGAAGGTCTTCAGAGGCCCCATCAGCACTTCCAAATGCAGTAACAAGAACTGCTTCTGCAGTGGGCTCCCTGCTAGGGTCTCTCTTGTGTGTCTATCTGAAATTCAGTGATAAAAGGAATAATTAAGAGAAAGACTAGTCAGCCACACTTGTGAGAAATGACATCTATATATCTGAAGTTTAATGTAGGCAAGACCCATAAAAATGCAATGTGAGCCTCCAATCTCCCTCACCAGGATGACGTAGGGATTAATCAAATCAAACCAGGAAAACTGTTTCACCCACTCTAGGGGAAGAAATCAGCCATTCTTGGAGTAAAACATATTTTTCTTCTATTCATCTACTTAAAAAATATAAATGGTGTATACCAACCTTCAGAAAAATGATTTACCACACTACTAATACTAGTCCTTTACATTTATATAGTGCTTTAATACTTTCAAGAAGCTCTCACATATATTATCTCCTACCATATTAGATCCTAGGACAAAAATGATGGTTCCAGAAATGAAACAACTTTTTCCCCGACTCCCATGCACTTGGATATACTGATTATTTTCCCCCCAGTGTTGTGAACTTTAATCATAAGACCTTTTACCTGTGGACATTAAGCTTATGCTATTAACTGGTAAAGAAAATTCATAATTCTTGTTTACTTAACAAGACAATAATGCGGACAAGTGGGAAATAAAGGTGAATTTAAAATGAAAAAGGAGTTAAAGGATGTGATTTGTCCTTTGTTAACCTTTTCAACAGTACAGAGTTTAAAACAATCCAAGGTCTGTTTTGTGTAAATTTCTTACTACCTTTAATAACTTAATAGCATAATTGGGTGCACAGTTTCTCCCGGTTCCGGCAAGCTGTCACAAGACTAGAATCTTTGTCTCTTCTAAAACACTGTAAACATTGTTAAAATGCCAAAACCTATAAAGCACTTT
Source organism: Aethalodelphis obliquidens (assembly GCF_003676395.1). Classification (NCBI taxonomy): domain Eukaryota; kingdom Metazoa; phylum Chordata; class Mammalia; order Artiodactyla; family Delphinidae; genus Aethalodelphis; species Aethalodelphis obliquidens. Next base: position 21,170,871 of record NW_020837962.1, read on the forward strand.
TATGAAGTAATTTGCAAATTTTATGGACTTAATAAGGCCACAGCAAATTTTATCCTGAGCTACCCGATACTGCATTTTCATTCCATTTTATTTCATTCATTCATTCATTCATTTGTTCTTTCATTAATTCATTCATTGCTTATCCTCCGTGGAGTCTATGTATGAAGGTTCATGTGCTTGAATCTTAAAGTCTGTGTAGCTATTAGACCAAGAAATAAAAAGGAGTAGTTTAAAAAGTAATAAACACAAACATAACAAGTAAATATCCCACCTATACTTTTTAAATGTAAAAACGCTAAAGAAGAAGGAAGGAATGAAGCAAGACGGTGATGAAGGATCCTCAGTGATGGAAAACATGTTTGCAGCTCTATCTCTTGGAGCTGAAATCACGTTACTATGGTCAAACTTAGTTGCTAAATATCAGTAATAATTAGAATAATTTCAGCAATACTTAGAACCCGTGGAATAACCACAGGAGTAGATGTGTAAACTGGGGCAAGCTTAATATGACAATATGTACTGAGAATAAAAGTATTCATATAATTTGACTTAATGATAGTAACAAAAAATCTTTTCCAAAGAAATAATCAGAGATTCAGATGACAATTTACTATAAAGACATTTGTCACAGTGTTAGAACAAAGCAGAAATTGATGTAATTTAAACATTTTATAGTATAGGAATATTTACATAAATTTGTACTTTCACGTGGTAGAATCTTATGCAGCCTTTCGTGTAATAGAATCTTAAGCAGCTGTTAAAACAAAATTTATGAAGAAATCTCAATGACGTTGGGAAATGTTAATTAAGTAATGTTAAGAAAGGCAAATGGCACACAAAATTGTACAGTTAGTACCATAACAAGTGTATAACATATATGTGCATACATACACACACATACATACACACACACACATACACACACACACACACACACACACACACACACAGAATAAATGTTTGAAGGAAATGTCCAAATAGCAACCTTAATTATTTCCAAGTGGTAAGATTATAAATGACTGTTGTATTCTGTAGCCTTTTTATAGTTTTAAAAAAAAAAAAATTATTTATTTATTTATGGCTGCATTGGGTCTTTGTTGCTGTGCGCGGGCTTTCTCTAGTTGCGGCCAGTGGGGGTTACTCTTTGTTGTGGTGCGCGGGCTTCTCATTGTGGTGGTTTCTCGTTGCAGAGCACGGGCTGTAGGCACGCAGGCTTCAGTAGTTGCGCCATGCGGGCTCAGTAGTTGTGGCTCGCGGGCTCTAGAGCGCAGGCTCAGTAGTTGTGGGCTCATGGGCTTAGCTGCTCCACAGCATGTGGGATCTTCCCGGACCAGGGCTCGAACCCGTGTCCCTTGCATTGGCAGGCAGATTCTTAACCACTGCACCACCAGGGAAGTCCCGCCTTTTTTAGTTTTTATATTGAACATGTATCGTTTTTACAGTCATGGGAAAAATCATTTCATAAAGATAGCTCTCTTTTATAAACACATATTCTGCCCACAAAATTTTCCTAAAAGTACCGGGTGGTCACAGCACTATGGTTTTGACAAGAAATGCCTTCTCCACCCTTTACTCTCCCAGAGCATCTCTTTGTCTCTTCACGACCCTGCAGTGGACCCTCTGTTGTGCCCTCGGAGCTACTCCACCTCTTGTGACAAATCTAAGCCAATCCTGGGCCTCCACCCACTCACCCCTCCTGGCAGAGCTGCACTCAGAATTGAGCAGGCCAGTCAATTCAGGACAAAGAGATACATGGAGTAGTTTACGCAGGGTAACTGGGGAAGTGAAGGTGGTCATTTTTCACAAAGAACGGGGACAAGACTGCAGGCAGCCAACCTGTGAGTGGAGAGGGACTCAGCATCTGCCATAGACAGCAGAGCAAGAACTTGAGCCTCTGAGAGAAGTTTTGAGAAACCGAATTTATCAACCCTGAAGTTGGTCCTACCTTTGGTCTTCCTGTCCTGTACGTAACATGGCTTATATTTAAACCAATCTGAGTTGGAAATTCTGTTACTTTCTGATGGATGCACAATTATAATTTACTCTCTAACATCAAGCGCCTTCAGTCCCCTAATCATTCAGGGAGAGAACTAATGAAGGACCAGTATTCACAGAACTTACTCTTCATGCTTTATCTTGCATTACATCTGCATGGAAATTACATGCCCATCAGTAGTTTCCTACTCTCTCCCTGTAAACTGTAAACTTTTTTCATCATTTTGTTATGAGCAATTTCAAACACATACATCCTCTATCTACCCATCAGTTGATCTTATCTTTTTGTTCCGTATTTTAAAGAAATCCTCCCACCTCCTCACGATCATCAAGGATCAACTCAAATTCTACTGACTTATTAAATATACTATTGTCATTTACCTTTCCACATATCCACATCTCTTTTCTTGTGCTACTTGGTAAGATCCTTAAAGAAAGATGTTGCCTATGTTTGTGCTGTTTGCAACACCTAACACTCCGTGCGAATGCCTACTGTCAATAAATAAGTAAAATTGAAATGAACTTCAGTCACTAGAATACATTGGATTTTGGTGATTCACTGTATTTTCATGGCAAAACAAAGACACAAATGGTATTTCAATGGACTACAAACTCTGGGCATGACATTTGTTATAATTATCCTGGTAATGTTTTCTGCATCAAACTCTATAAGCACGTTTTTCTTTCTTTTTCTTTTCCCCCTATGAAATTGAACTGGGCAGGAAGCAAATTTATACAACAAGCATCTCTTTAACAAGGGATCTAAACATTAACTCTTAGAAAAAAGAAACTACTTCTTTTTTATTTTTGGTATTCTATTTTATGAATCAAATTACTCCTCAAAGTATTATTTCCCTTGAAAACATCTTTATGTGAAGAACTTTGCTAAGACCCTCACTTCAGTCCCACTGAATGAACAGCTAGGGCTGTACTTCAGAGCATAAGAAACTTCAGCATAAGATAGGGTGTTGCTATTGATTAAAAACAAGAACTAGGTTTATTTTTTCCTTTTCTTGCACCATCCTGAAGGCCTTCTCTAAAACGTTTTCTCAAGGTTACAGTCAAGCTACTGAGAAGAAATGTTGTGGTACCCATGTATGTGTACGTGTGTGTGTTGAGAGGATTAAAAAACTGAAATAATTATGCAAGTCTTTGGGTTTACAGTAAGTTGATACAGTTTCTTGTTTTAAAAGATTACCTTAATTTATATTCAGCAGGTCATAAAGTTTTAGTAGTGTGTGTTTCTAGTAGTGGAAATGGTTGAGATGAAGCATCATTTTTTTTTAAATAGATCTTTATTGGAGTATAGTTGCTTCACAATACCGTGTTAGTTTCTGTTGCACAACAAAGTGAATCAACCATATTCATACACATGTCCCCGTATCCCCTCCGTTTTGAGCCTCCCTCCCACCCTCCCTATCCCACCACTCTAGGTGGTCACAAAGCACTGAGCTGATCTCCCTGTGCTATGCTGCTGCTTCCCACCAGCCAACTATTTTACATTTGGTAGTGTATATATGTCAGTGCTACTCTCACTTCGCTCCAGCTTCCCCCTCCCACCCCATGTCATCAAGTCCATTCTCTATGTCTACCTCTGTATTCCTGCCCTGCAACTAGGTTCATCAGTACCTTTTTGTTTTTGTTTTTGTTTTTAGTTTCCATATATATGTGTTAGCATATGGTATTTGTTTTTCTCTTTCTGACTTACTTCACTCTGTATGACAGACTCTAGGTCCATGCACCTCACTACAAATAACTCAATTTTGTTTCTTCTTATGGCTGAGTAATATTCCATTGTGTGTATGTGCCACATCTTCTTTATCCATTCATCTGTTAGTGGACATTTAGGTTGCTTCCATGTCCTGGCTATTGTAAATAGTGCTGCAATGAACATTGTGGTACACATCTCTTTTTGAACTACGGTTTTCTCAGGTAAATTTATATTTTCTTTTAACTAATAACTTTGGTAGTAGTCGAAGACATTCATAGTCTTGTAAGAGTCCTTAAATACAGAGAGCTTTAAGTTTATCTTTATTATCATTTCTCCTTCATGAGGTTTATTGTTTGACTTATTCTTTTACAGAAGTGGAAGGGGGAGAATTTACACTGAAAACATAAATGCTTGATTTTGAATAAAACATCCAGGTAAAGCAACATATATATATTTCCTAGACTCCAGACTATGGAGTAGGATGGCCAACCTCAAACCAGGAAGCTTGCTAAAAGCTGCCAGGCTAAGGAATCAGTTGATGGAAAGAAGGAAAGAAATACCAGGACAACAACCTAAGCCATATTCTTCCTTAAAGAAAACATTCCTCCATAAGCTCACACTTGAGGAAAAAGGCCAAGATGCTAAACTGGAGTCAGAAAAACAATGTTCCTACCCATAAGAATTGCTACAGAGCGTTTTATTAATTGGGATCACCCATAGGTGAAATATTCCTATCTTTGCCATCATCAATGATAGACACTCACTATGTAGATCACTCAGTGGAAAATGAATTATCCCATCTGTCTTTAAATGTATTAACCATATAGTGATCACTCCAACACAAATCATATTTAAAAATTAGGGTGATCCTGGGCTTTATGAAAGATACCACAGACTTTCTTCCAATGAACTATTAAAATAGTCACGTCTATGGTTATTTGCTAATAAATGAATAATTATAGAAAAATTGAGTACCCTTAGTCTCTTTAACAACACATAAAATTATTCTTCAAAAGACTCATTACATTCCACATATACATATGTAATATATGTGTGTGTGTGTGTGTGTGTGTGTGTGTGTGTGTGTGTGTATATATATATAGAGAGAGAGAGAGAGAGAGATGTTGAGATGTTATTCTGTTAATAATTTAAGGAACATCATTTTGAAGGGGAAATATTTATTTACTTTGTTTTAAAATCATGCTTTTCGAGGAAGCTTACATTATTTTCTTCTGACTTACAAAATACATTTCCCCCCTCCAAAATTGAAAGACAAAAACAAAAACAGAAGACAACTTATAGTAACAAGTAAATGGAAAGAGAATCATAACAGAAGAAATGAAGCCAAATGTAACAAAAATCTGTTACAGCAAAGTAGCCAACCACAGCATGTTTAATGGTCCCTAAAAAATGACATTATGAATTTTAGAATTTAAAGCTTGAAACACACAATTTACTTTAGAAATTACTTTAGAATAACAAACCCTAAAACTTACTTATTTTTCTTTCTAAGGTGTTGATTTTAATTTATAGCACTGTTTCACTGGTTTTCTATGAGGCAACATTTTTATCTTAATCTCTAAAAACGTAGGTTTGTTTAAAATAAATACAATATAAATAGAATCTGAGAAAAGCAACACTACCAGCAATAACTGGTAAGAGTACTGAGAATAAAGTACTCAGGCGAGTATTTTCTATAAAGTTTCTAATAGCATTCCAAGATTTTCTTGTCTCTTCAGACATTTATTGAGCACCTACTGTGTTCCAGGCACTGTGCTAGGAAGGAAGGGCATGATTCTGACAGTGCTTAGCTTCCAGGAAATCACAGATGAGGACAAGATACATTCAGACAAATTACATGTCTCAAGATCCTTCAAAGGACTATCTTTTGGCTTAAAATGCCATCTGCTTTTCGGAAACTCCTGGCTGATTTAGTGGAATCAGATGTCTTCTTGAATTCCAACTCACTAAAGGCATACAAATGGTCTAAAGGGTTTTCATTCTTTTGATCTTCTGATCAAGTAGAAGCACGTCAGCTGCGGGTAATCCATCAACAACTGTACAAAACTCCCACAATTGTTGTATTTAAATTCCACTGTCTAGTGGGGGCTCACATTTCTTATTCTCTTTAGGATTCATAAGATGTTTCAAAACGGGGCCAAAACCATTTTTCAAAAACAGTATTCTTGGCCATGATAGTTTTACAAGTTGTATTACTTAACAACAGGTTGGTTCCTTGCTTATCACTACTTCTTGCTATTCATAAGCTTAATAAAATGCTGTTTTCTTAAAAAAAAAAATCCATGCGTATGCCAGTGAAAAGTGGGGAGATTTCCCCATCCCTTTATTTACACTGCATGTCTACACTTGTTCTGCACACATCAATAGTTTAAAGTCATTACCAACAGTTACTGTTGAGAGTGCATTAAAATCTATAGAGAATGTATATGTTGAAGTCAATCACAAGTAGTCACGGGATACATTTTAGCAGTTAATCAAATAACAATTATTCAGTGACCATGTGCAATCTTCAAGAAGACTATGAAAGAACTGCATTATATTATCAGGAGACTGAAGGAAATTATAAGCTAGTATCTACTGAATGGCAGAGAAATATATATCCAGATTGTTTTGAAAGAGAAGATATACTGTCAAAATTTAACCTTTTTAATTAAAAAAAAAAAGTACGTAAAGAACAAAAGTAGCAACACAATAGAGTCCCTAAATGGGACCTAATGAAACTTAAAAGCTTTTGCACAGCAAAGGAAACCATAAAAAAGACGAAAAGACAACCCTCAGAATGGGAGAAAATATTTGCAAACGAAGCAACTGACAAAGGATTAATCTCCAAAATATACAAGCAGCTCATGCACATCAATATTAAAAAAAACAAACAACCCAATTAAAAAATGGGTGGAAGACCTAAATAGACATTTCACCAAAGAAGACATACAGATGGCCAAGAGGCACATGAAAAGATGCTTAACATCACTAATTAGAGAAATGCAAACCAAAACTACAATGAGGTATCACCTCACACCGGTCAGAATGGCCATCATCAAAAAATCTACAAACAATAAATGCTGGAGAGGGTGTGGAGAAAAGGGAACACTCTTGCACTGTTGGTGGGAATGTAAATTGATACAGCCACTATGGAGAACAGTATGGAGGTTCCTTAAAAAACTAAAAATAGTACTCCCATATGACCCAACAATCCCACTACTGGGCATATACCCTGAGAAACCATAATTCAAAAAGAGACATGTACCACAATGTTCATTGCAGCACTATTTACAATAGCCAGGACATGGAAACAACCTAAGTGTCCATCGACAGATGAATGGATGAAGATGTGGCACATATATACAATGGAACATTACTCAGCCATAAAAAGAAACAAAATTGAGTTATTTGTAGTGAAGTGGATGGACCTAGAGTCTGTCATACAGAGTGAAGTAAGTCAGAAAAAGAAAAACAAATACTGTATGCTAATGCATATATATGGAATCTAAAAAAAAAAATGGTACTGATGAACCTAGTGGCAGGGCAGGAATAAAGACACAGACATACAGAATGGACTTGAGGACACGGGGGGATGCGGAAGGTGGGACTAAGTGAGAGAGTAGCATTGACAAATATACACTACCAAATGTAAAATAGCTAATGGGAAGCTGCCGCATAGCACAGGGAGATCAGCTCTATGCTTTGTGATGACCTAGAGATGTGGGATAGGGAGGGTGGGAGGGAGGCTCAAGAGGGAGGGTATATGGGGATATATGTATACCTATAGCCGATTCACTCTGTTGTACAGCAGAAACTAAAACAACTATACTCTAATAACGATAAAAAAAAAAAAAAAAGAATACGAGCTGCACCCATTCCTTGGTAACTGTTAAGCCTCCGTGTTTTTTTGAGTGTTTTTGAGACTGAGTTTTCTCAATAGGTAAAACACATATTAAAAGAACCATTTTGCGGGGAGTGGATTAATAAACATTTCTCACATATAACCATCACTTACCCCCATCCAATCTTCATCACCATCAATAAATTCAAAAATCAATAGGTTCATATAGAAATGTGTATACAATGTTCACGCAAAGCTTGTAAATCACAGTCATCTAAAAGAATTTTTAATAATGGGTTTCAAAAGTTTTCTTTCTAAAATTCTTTACATATTAAGCCAGTAATTAAGTCATGAAATTATATTTCAATAACCTTGTCTTTGAAATATTAAAATATCAATATAATTTTTAAATTTAACAATTTAAGCAACTTTCCACTTAATAAAGTATTTAAAAAGTTACACTGCTTCCTGATGAAATTCTGAGTTAACTTTCTCTGCACTATCGGAGCTTGTTTCTAACTCAGAAGATAAAATATGAAATAAAATATGAAAAAGGATAAAATGGACACCAGTCTGACAAACTTGTTACTTTCATTCCATTTCTATATATTTTGTTCTGAAATTTGACTATATAGTATATAGCATGAGTATTATTTTAAGTAACGTCTCATGAATTTTAAACTCAGATTTAAATAAAAGACTCTACAGTTCACTGTATTTTTAAAGCTGATGGTGTGGTTACAGGAAAGGCGTTCTTCCTAGTGTCACTGTTGTTGGTCTTTTCCAGGTAACCTGATGTGGTCAATAGAATGTGGGTAAGAAATGATATTGTGCCAGTTCCAAGCCTAGGTCTTAAGAGGCATCTCTTGTTTTCATGTTTCCCTCTAGAAGTTTCTAACCTCTGATATGAAAAGATCCTGCCCTGGGTAGCTACTGACTGCAGCCTGGGCCCCAGAATGTGGAGCAGATCAAACTCAACCCTCAAGCCTGAAGCAGGACCACTTCAACTGGATAACAAGTGTCTAAGTGAGAAATAGTGCTTATTGTTTTATACCGATAAAATTTTTGTGATGGCTTATTATACATCAATGGCTGACATACATATGTATTACTTAAAACTTTTTTCCTCTGGAACATCTCTCTTATTTTATAATATAATACTACTATCAAATAAAATTCATTTAAAAGCAGATTTTTAGCAACTTTTATGTATGGAATACTTGTTGGGCATATAGCCATATGTTACGAGCTTAAATGAGAGAAAATAAAATCATATATTAATTTCCCTACAATAATACCACACAAGAAAATCACCCTCATGTAATTAAATAAAGACAAAAGTAATGATACTTCTCAATTGAGAAAAGAGTGCAACCACACCCCCTCGCTGCCTGCCAAAGGAATGAATGCAGATATTGTGTTATTTTCACAATATGAAATATGAATAGGTGGTCCAGTCATGCTGAGACAATGGGAACTGTATGATTCCACCTGAACTCAAATAACAACCCTCCAAGATATTTTTAAGACTTGTCATCATGCACAGCAATACTGAGAAAAATAGAGCAATCTTTTTTTTTTCTAATTTCCATTTACCATCAACTTTGAACTACAGTATAAAGTAGCACGCATGGCATTTCATATAGTGCACAGTTCGTTTTATGCAATTTAAGACTGGATGTGCTATTTGGCTGTTAAAGTCTGTCCTCACACTCGTTCTGACATGCCAGCATCACTCAGGCTTAATTCAGAGTAGTTCTGCCACAACGACTCTCTTGAATAATTATAAAACTTAGAAATAAGTGCATGTGACACTAAGGCCACGTGTGCTGTTTTGCGGAATGTGGTGGAATCCACAAGTCTTTGCATCTTGTGGAAACAGCAGCCTTGACAAGAAAAGAACTCATCTGCATATCTTTAAATGGAGTTTTGCATTTGTCTGAGGTGTGGGGGAGAGTGAGGTGGTGTGTATGGAATGACTATTATTCAAAACCAGCAAAGGGTGAAAAACTTAGGAAATGGCTGTTGCCAGTGCCAGTGAAAAATGGGAAGTGACTTAACTGAGTGATCAGCATAGTCAACAAAAGAATGAAACCCAATTAGAATTTACTGGAAGACTGCATTATAAGAACTTCAATGGAAAAGGTTTGAAAAGCAAACACAACAGACTTAGATCCTGACTTGTAGGGCTTAAGTACCTCATTAAAATTCCTAGTCAATAGACTCAGTGATTATGAATTATAGAAAATAATTTGCATTTGAGCAAATCATCAAGGTTCCTATGGACATGACAGTTCTGGGGTGGTCCCACAGTTCCTTGCTTTGCCTCCAAAATCACACCCAAATATTATCAGCACCCAACCTTCTGGAGAGGACTAGAGGAGTAGGTCACTGTCTCACCTCCTACTTTGAAGAAGGTACCAGGGTGTCAGCTCTGGGGGGTCCCCCCTCCTGTGTGTTCCCGGTTAGGCTGCTGATAATAGGCACACCCATTCTCTAAAAAAGAGGCAGCAGGTCCTAGTGACTCAAACACTGGCCTGGAAGATTGTTACTAACCAGCAAACTTAGATAAAGAGTTTTAGCATCTATGAGTCTCAGTTTCCTCACCTATAAGCAAAATGAAATTTGAAATATAATGACCATTTGGGGACTACTAACATTATTTCTAGCAGTCAAATTTTAGAAATGGAATCATGGTTATGGACCATAGATTATGGAGCAGCTCCAACCAGTTAGAGACAGATTTGATTTCTCCTACTCCATATACAACACAGCACTTAATTTATTTTCCCTTCAGGAATAACTGAATATTATCACTGATGGGGGTGAGGGGCAGAGCAAAGGTGAATCGTTAGCATAAGAAAGAAAACATCAAATTGTCATCCTGTTCAGGTAGCATTTTGTGTGAGATCAACACTGAGGGGACAGCTAGACACACACATACACACACATACACACACACACACACACACACACACACACTCATATGCATTCCTCAGATTAAAGCAGGCATCTACTTTGTGATGTAGATTTCTTTGAATGTGTATACAAACTGCCCTAATACATTTCTTTTAGAATGAACCACTGAAAATATAATACTCTCCTCAAAGGTACTTCACTTAAAATATGAGAGTCAAGTTAAAAATATACAATCAGCCACAGTGGAGACCCTGACTTCCCCAACTTGTCATATTAAACCCAATATATGCTTTCTTGATGGGCAGCACTCTTTATTATATGTTCTGTCTGCATACAGCTGCAGTTCACTATCCGTATTTTCATCTTGTGTGTCTCACAGAGGGTGGAAGGAAGGTTTAGGGAAGTAAGGAGGAAGCAAAACTGTAATTAAACTCTAGAAGAGGGAAGTGAAGTATTTCCTATTTCTCCTTATTTATTTATATATTTATTTATTTTTAACAGCACCATATTTGATGATATTACAATTTGAAGTTCTCACAACTAATGGCTTCTTACATTGAGGACCTTGTACTTCCTTTACTCCACCACATCGACAGCCATGGCCTTACTAGCTGTGGGTGACCACCAACCATCATGCCTCATTCATCTCTCCTTTTTGACTGAATGAAGCAAATGAATGTACAAATGAAACAGATAAAACTGCAGGAGTCATGCTGCTTCAACTCCCTTTGGAAATGGAGTATGATATGAAAAATCTTTATCACCAGCTCTAGCCAAGGACTCCTCACTCGAATACCATCTGTAAACAGATCTTGGTGAGTTGAAGGTGATACTCAAGATTTTCTTCCTGACAGTGTCCCAGGGGAGCATTAGATATTACAGGGCAGGAAGGCGAGACCTACAAGACCTGAGGCAGGAATCAGCTGCTTCAAAAATTCATGAGCCCCCTTAGCCCCAAGTTCTATTTTGTTTGCCAAGTACGTACATCACTAGAATCAAAGCTCTGTGAGGTCAAGAACTTGGTCTGCATGGCTCACTGCTGCCCGCCCAGTACTGAGAACTGTGCTTGACACACAGTAAGCAATCAATCAATATGCATTGAATGGATTCATTAATTAAAAGGAAAAACTAATTAACAAGGTTACACATTAAGTTTTCATTATCTTTTTAGCTCAGGGTGGGAGCATAACAAAGCCTTCACCTTCTCCTCCAAGAATTGTTTTATCAGTATCACACCAAGTACTTCATTTTCACAATTACTTTACTTCTAGTCCTGTTAGGAACTGGGGGGTAGGGTGGAAGGAGGGTTGCCAGGTAAAACACAAGATGCCCAGTTAAATTGGAATTTCAGCTAAACAATGAATAACTTTTTTTTGCCTAAGTGTATCCTAAATAGTGTGTGGTGTATACTTACACTAAACAAAAATAGTTGTTGTTTAGATAAAATGTTAATTTAACTGGGTATTCTTTATTTGTATTTGCTAAATGCAGTAATCCTACTTCTCAACACCTAGAAATCCAACTATTGGCTCTAGTTTCTTTCTGCTGAGGTCATGTACCCTTTTAAGTGCTCCTATTTTCGGAATCTAAGAGGACACACGCACAGCTTCTCTCTCATGCAAAAGGCCAACATTTATTCCACCGTGAATGTTCTCACATTGTCAGCCAATACAAGGTATGCTATCAAGTTACCCATGGGATGCTGGGCAAAAACCCAAGACCGCAGTACCTGTCCTTGACCGATAGGAGGCAGTCACCTGTCGGCTGCATCTCCCTCCTGCAGGAGCACATGCCAAGCTCTCCAAGGAGTCCCACTGAAGCCCCTCTCACAGGGCTCAGAATGACAGGTCGGCTCCTCCAACCTTCCTCTGGGTCTCATAAAACTCTCTGGGACCTGAAATTCATGTTAAGGCTTCCGTGGAAACTTCTAATTTACTATCCTAGTGTATGCTATAACTAGATACCCTTGCTTTACCTGCAAAGCCACTTACCCTTCTCTTTTGACTCAATACCCATTTTATAAACAAATCCTCAACAAAACCAAATAGGCAGAAAGAGCCGTACCAGGCTAAGAGCCATGGAAAAGGCCTTATTTTTCATCTCTTTGAAGCAGACTTTGAGACAAGGATGCACATGCGACTGATCTATTTGGAGGGTGATACCAGGAAACACCAGGAGGGGAGTGAGGGAGTGAGACAGGGGAGGGGAAGCAGCCAGTACAGGGTGTGTCACCAAGCACAGGGCCACCGTGGGCAACTCCAGTGCAGTCCCACTGGGGAGCTCTCGGGACAGTGGAGGATACACATGTCAGAGGAATCCCTGTGGAGCGGCAAGGACTCCTGGTCGTCTCCTGAGTGATGCCTCCTGAGCGTTTCTCTCCAGCACTTGGGTCTTGCTGGTGTGTGGGCAATAGGCTCCCACTGCCAGACAGAAGCCCTCAGGCAGAGTCACAGCTATTCTCGGAAGCAGATTTTCCAGGTGAGTGCCAAGGGTGTGGGCAGGGCGCTGACAGCATCCTGAACGGTGAGAAATAGGGGCTGTCTTCATAGTTGATTCTAGCGGCCCAAAGAAGGAAATAATCCAGATACTCAAGTCTACGGTATCGCAAGCATCAGGGCCTTTTAAACTACACGCTGTAAAGACATTCTGCCCCACCTCCACCAGCGATTTCATACCATTTTGACTTTTATTGGGTTAAATTCTCTGAGCTTTCACCCATACAGGGTGCTTGCTACTCAATTTTAGCAGCTACAGCCCCACACAAGCTAAAATCACTGTATTTTAATGAGGCCAAGCTTTGCCAGCTGGCTTCATTGTGTATGAACTTCCCTCTCAGATGAGATTCTGCTTCCCAAGAAGTTCCCAGTACTCACAGGCACACTGCTCCTGTACACCTGGTCGTTCTGTTCCGAGGTAAACACATCAACTTCTCAAGTTTACCTGCAGCAAGGGCACGTGGGCTCTTGCATCAGGCAGTGAGCCACTTTGAAGGTGGGTTCTAAAAGGGAGCTTGGATGTCAGCTGAGCTGGGCTTCGGGAACGCTCTGACCTTTAGCACATGAAGCTCTGGGATAAGGGATGGCTCATGACCTTCTACAGTTGGGGAAGAAGCTGGAGAAATGAAGGCACCGGGGTTGGGGGTGGGTGGGTGGGTAGGGGGGAAATCAGGGAAGTTACCACACAGTCTGAGAAGCCAGGCAGGCCCACCACCGGAAGAGGGCTGAACAGGAAGTCTGGTGGACAGGGAAGCTCACTCCAGCCTGGCCGCTGCCTCTGTGGGCCTGCAGTCAGGCCTCTGGAGGTGGGCCTCAGGCCATGCTTGGTCAGCAGGGGAAGCGGGTAGAAAGACGAGCAAGATACAGAGGAGATGAGAGTGAGGACAGGCAAGGCCTTGGCGACGTCTCTGTGACTGTCACCACATCTGACAATGACAACGTTCAGAGAGCAATAGCCGCTGCATCACTTCTACCATCTATTCCTCTTTTAGACAATCAGAATGGTCCAGGGAAGGGGATTCTGGGAAATGTAGTTCCAGCTAAACCACATTACACACAGTACTCAGGTTTCCTGTAATTGATTAAGGAGAGCAATGCTAGCTACTTCCTTCACAAGGATGTAAAATGAATATCACAAAGCATTTTGGGTATGCATGGGTTCATCTTGTTCTTCACATATTTTTACTAGAATATTTTGCACTCATGCTGGGGGAGATGGGAGCAGTCATATTTATATTTGCCTCTAGTCTATAACAGATAGGAAGAAGTTTTAATATTTCTAGTTTATCTTCTTTTTCTAACTTAGAGCGACACACCACAGGCTTTAGGGAGCCTTTATTTTAATGCATTGATAATAAATGACTTAGCTAACATTCATTTTTCTTTCTTGGCTACATGAAATTGGCCAGCCAAGAAAGTGGGGCTAGAGGCAAAGAGCTTTAAAAGTGTTTCTCTTAAGACATTCTGTTCTGTTACAAATTTTCTGTGTGACCTTGAGAAGTCACATGAAGCTCCTATCTGTTAAGTAAAAATACTTAGCGTTCAATCTTGTAAGGAATAATGAGTCAAACTGATTGGAACGGACTTTGCTCAGAATGAGCCCGATAAGAATTGAAAGAGGGGATAAACTATTCCATTCCAAGGCAGAGCTGCCTCTTTAAAGGTCCCCCAATAAACAAAATTCTACTACCTTTGCAATGGAAACAATGGTTTGCTCTAATAATCACTATTATTAAATATTGATAGCCCACCTCAAAATACATTAATTGCTGGAATCCACTTAATCATGATGTACTTTCAGGATTCCTTTTATTGCATTTGCAATTCTAATACTGTAGACATACAGTGGTGACAGATTAGCAATATTAGAATTTAACTTTGGGAAAATCATTCGATAATAGGACCACAGATAACCACATGAGTCACTCACCAAATGTTCATAGATCATCTACTATCTAAAAATTGTGTTTCTAGATACTGACTGAGATGCAGAAAAGGTTATTTCTTTACATCCACTGCTTGTTATGAGTTTATGCTCTAGTTGGCTTAAAAAACTTTATCACGTGCAGGTACTAGTACAATCTTTTTTTTTTTTTTAATGTAGTAAATATTTAATGTTTGAGTTGTGTTTGTGGACAGATAGTTACATAAAAAAATAAAATAAAATAAATTTACAATCTATATCCAGTTGGCCCATGGAGGTCTTTTGGGAGGCTATATTTGTGACAAGGTGTTTGACATGGACAAAAAATATTACCCTGGCACTAGAACATAGCACGATAAAATATACAGATTTGGTTGGCCCAAAAGAGCAGACAACCTTAAAAATGCCCTTCCACCTTAGAGTTGCCATAGTTAGCAAACAGAAATACAGGATGCCCAGTTAAATTTGAATTTCAGCTAAAAATGTATAATTTATTTTAGTTTAAGTATGTCTCGTATAATATTTGGGGTATACTTATGCTAAAAACTTTTTCATTATTTATCTGATATTCAAATTTAATTGGGAGTCCTATATTTTATCTGGTAGTCCCATTCACAAAGAAATAAATGCCTATTAAAATAGAATACAACCACCCAGGTCAAAAGAACTTTGAGGGACAGATCGACAGTTGTGGGGTCTCTGAAGAAACCCTAAAAGGCTAAAGCCAGCTGTCAGGGAAAAACTTTTCTACACTCCTTAACGCCCCAAACCTTCCTTCCTCCCTCTGGTAAAATTACAAATTTCAGTTTTCAAGCTACTGAAGGAGATGGAATGATAGGCATAAAAAGAAAATAGAAAGACTGTGCCCTTCTTCAACCGTAGCAGCCCCCAGACGGAGTGAAAGAAAGAAGAGTAAACTTTAAACACAATTTGGGGTTTTGAGATACATGACTTGATATTGTAAATTCTGAATTGGCAATGTGATTCTCCTGTTGAGTGTTGCTGGGATATTTTATTATCTAAGAGTCAGCAGAAAAGTCATGGGAGAAATCAAGTTTTCATCTAAGGGCAGGGGAAGAACAATCACACTGAAGAAAACTTTAGGGGCAGTGAGAGACCACACAAAAAGAAAAAAAAAAAAAGAGCCTTCTGATTCTGATTCTGATTCTGTCCATTCTGTCCATTCTGTCCCATGAGTCCTGCTGTTCATCACCTTTTAGGTTGCAAGACCATAGGAAGAGAAGGGAATTGATAAGATGAGCAGGGAATGGTAGTTAATGGACATACAGCTGTCTTAGTCACACCCAGACACCTACTTTCTAATTTCTAAGTAAACTTGTCCTCACTATGGAATGTCATGGCCTAGCTGAATGTCCCACAGCATAATGTATGCAAACATATATACTGGAATATGGTTGGTTTCACGATGGGAAGGGATTAGTAGTTACCTGCGGGAGAGGCCTCCTGAGTAGAAGGTCACACGTGGCCTCTGAGAAACTGGCCAACCCTTGAGGTGCAGCCCAGCCAGCTCATTAGACCATAATAAGCCAAATAAGCCAGAATGTGCCTGATTTCTGAATTATTCTGATGACCACAGAGAGGGGAACATCTCATCTAGTGATGGGATTCAGAACTTTATAACCAAAGAAAAATGTTTACTTTACACTTGCTTTTCCTGTCATTATTATCTAAAAGCATGCAGGAAGTAATCCATATCCCTGAAATAAAATGGACAGAATCAGATTGACACACTACATGCACATACACCTTATTAAGTGGGGGAAATTTATGTCAATACAACTAGATCGCATTATTTTTAAAGCTTGGTTATGGGTTTGTAATTTATTATTATTGATAGTACTGTATCATGCTGGCGCAAACACACGTTAAAAAAATAAAAGGTATGTTAGGGTATAAGATGAAACACAGAAGTCTCCTACTCAGACACCCTGTTATCTATTCCATTTCCTTCCCCAGAGGCAACCACCTTCAATGGTTCCTGTTTGAGGTTCTTCAAGTAACCACATAACCCTCTATGATGAACTTAGTTTTCTAATTCTTGCTTATCTTGTCTCCCATTAAAAAAAGAAAAAAAAAAGAAAACTAATTTTTACCATCCCCATCTTAGCCTTACCTGTTTCTCTTGATATTTGAAAGTTATATTATTATTTCTCTTCTTCTTTGTGATGATTATGCATTTCAATTTTATACACACACACACACACACACACATATATACCCCTCTTTGCTGTTGCATCAGTTGCATGCTCCACTTCAAAATCTTTCAGCATTGTCATTTACTTTACATTTTAAGTACTTAAAATATTTAAATTCTGTCCTATAGCCACGATACTTATCCTCAGTTTTCACTGAGTTATTCCTTGACTGATTCCAAACCAAACCAAACAGTAAGCAAGTGTGTGTGTGTGTGTGTGCGCGCGCGTATGTGTGCGTATATATACGCATGTATATACACAAACATATCATCCTTTTGGTTCTGAAACAGATGGCGAAAAATATAACCAAGCAAAGAATAACTGATACCAAAAAAAGTTCTAAAAATTACTCTGTTCACTTGGACATAATTAATGCAGACAGCCATTTGCAGTCACAAACTAATTTTTCCCCAACTAAACAGATTAATAGTAACATTAGTTAAATCAGACAGAAATGTGGGTCCTCTTGGCAGGTTTCTAAAATCAGGTTTCAATTATTATTAAACTTCTAAAAATGACCAAGCCTGGAAAGGAGATATTCAGACGCATCTGAACCATATGGAAAAAAAACTTTGTTCAACCATAATTTTACATTCCATGATGGAATCACCTCATAAAAGAATAACTTCCAAATCTTGACCACACTTTGAGTCAATAAAGAGTTGTCTTTATTATAATTTATAAATAAGTATGCATTCCACCTTACAAGATGGATGAATTTGGTTTCACCTTCAAATGCCTCCCCTTCCTCTGAGATACAAGATTAGATCTATAATTAGATATATGATTTAGTTTTGAAGCCTAAGCAACCTAGGCTTCAAAACACTCCGCAGAACCATCAATTCACTGTTTTTCAAAGTGTGCGATGATTGAATTGATCAAAATTGACATTAAACTACTAATCAATTAAGAGAAAAATACAGAAACAAATTGTGTGATATTAAAAATACTTTAATAAAACATTTGCTTTTAAACCAATGTGTTATGCTATATTAAGGGCGCTTTTTAGTCAGCACCAGACAGAAGCCAAGTGGCCTCCAAGTTAATATGCATTTTGATCCTGATTGGGGTAAATGGCAGGTCAAAGAGAGGCATTAAAAGCTCCTTTCATATGATTCTCAGTGCTCTAGAGCACAGGGCAGAGGTAGAAATAAAACTACACTAAGAGTATTCTTTAAGGATTTCTGTGGTTGGTTGGTTGTGTGGGTTTAGAAAACATACTTAGAGGCAAGAAGGCTTCCATGGTATGAAACACCCTTGTATCATGTAGAAAAGGTCATATCATATAGTTATGTTCTGTAAGGTATGTTCAAACTCTGTGCATCTATTATATTCTTTATCTCAAGAGGTGACCAACTAATCCTTGACTATATCCAGTTGCTCCCCAACAAATTTAATTTGGCTTGTGCATTAAATATAAAGTTTCTGACTTTGTTTCTAGCTTTAAAAATCAAAAGCACACATATAAGTATCGTGGTTTCTTAATTCTCTTGAAAAATCATATTTGCCCATGCTGGGATGGAATTGGTGGTGAGAACAGTGGATTTCAGTTCAGCTCAGTTGATGCCTTTAGAAAGGCACGTGCTTTCCTGGTGGCAACAACTGTCTCTTCTCTTTTCTCTCCTCCCTCTCCCTCGTTCCTTCCCTCTCTCTCCTTCTCCCTCCTCCTAAATGTCTTTCCTGAGCCCACATCTCTGATTTTATTAACTTATCTCCCTGGTCTCCATAGGCACTAGTGTTTGCCATCCCAGGTCATAAATATTCATTTTTACTTTGCTCCATAAAGACAGCAGCATATGCTATGATATCAGTCCCTGTAACATTCTCTTTCTTCTGTACATTTTTAAAAGATAGTTGAAATTGTGTTAAGTGGTAAGGGGTATTCATTTCTTTTAAAGAAAACAAAATCTTGATTCACAAATTATATAAAGCATGGTTCATTTATCCAGCAGAGTATTATGAAACCATTAAAAAGAAAAACGAGGAACATGTTCAAAATATATTAAGTGACAAAAAAAGCTGAAAAACATTATGCATACAAATATGTTTTTCGGCTTATCCACAAGGAACTTTTAACAGTAGATACCTCTGGGATTGGGAATGTGGGTGATGGGGAAGTGTTAGGCTGAAAGATTTTTGCTAACCCGTTCACCCTTCTTTCCTGTGTAGGTTTACCATCAGCATAAATTACCTTTAAAATCAAGAACAGTTTTAAGTTCCCCAAAAGAATACCATTTAAAAATAATATCTTATATGTATGTGTGTCACTTTGTTTATATACCATTTTCAAATACATTATTTTCTAATCTGGTCTTTATAATAACCCCATGAGGTAGGCACTTAGATAATACACTATTATTTTTCAGATAACTGAAAAAAAAAAAAATGAAAGGATTCATCAATGTACATAAGGGAAATGTAAAGCCAGAATCACACCAGTCTGATAGAGCAGCCAGTGTCTAGATCACTGCTGGTCATCACAGCAAAGGACGCATCTTGCGTTGCCATGAAAGCCTTGGGAACTTTTACTCACAATTCATTGGCCGAAACTGGTCATGTACTTTATCCAATCACAAGAGCTCCAGTAAATTTCCATATAGCACCCAAAATTGGAGACGGGGGTTGAGGGAGAGAATAAACGGTAAACCAAATGACCGATAGCCCCATGTCTCTAACTCCAGGTCTCTCATAATAAATCAATATAACTACATGAATCTCTGAGTGACTCATATTTAGAATAACACTTTCATTTAAAACTACCCTGTTACAAATGAGTTAAAATATTTACAGAATGTGTGTGTGTGTGTGTATCATACTCATTTACCTTATATAACTCTATGAAAGTGTCCTGTCCAGCTGTTTTGTTTTTTTTTTTTTACTCACGTTTTATCAGATTATTGTAGCCAGTAAGCTTTGTCCTTCAGTCAGTGGGAAGAAACACTGACGCTGAGCATCTCAGCGGCCACTTAGCCACATCAAGTACAGAATATTAACCGAAGAGAAAGCCAGCTGCAGCCTGTAGATAGCTTACCACACTGCACAGTACATACTATAAACAGATATCTCCAAACATTCACAGGCTCTTAACCTCAATCACATATCCTTAATCAGATGTCAATTTCAGTAGCAAATTTTCTGAATAATGATGATGTAACATCCATTAGTAAATAGGAGACATCAATTACATTAAATATCATGCTTGGGCTGCCAGATAATCGTGAATAAAACACACTGATAAACAATATGCTTTTCAGCCAAGGGCAACAATGAAAGCAGTGAGTTATCAAAGAGACATACAGAAAGATGTTCTCCTTCAGGAATGGCAGAGCAACTGTTAGTCAGATGTAAGTAGGTGAAGTATAGTTGACAAAATTTTATGAATAGCAGGACCAAAAGTTGAGATTAATAAAATTGTTTTCAGAAAGGAAGCATATGGCAAGATGAGAAAGTTATGAGATATAAGACCTGAAATTGAGTAATTTATTGTACAATCCAGGTCGGGAAAGGAGATAGGTAGACCAGCTTGGCGTATGTTATGATAATCCAGAGTGAGTGGACTGTGGCCTGGGATAACAAGAAAACAAACAAACAAACAAAAAACACTGGATGGGAGCAGCATGACATTAAGAGTCATTTCAAAGGAAGAATCCAGGATTTGGAAACAGTGGATGTGGACAGTCAGAGAGAGAAGTGCAAAGATCAATACAAAATGGACTAATTCCCTTCCCCACAGATATGAGCATGTGTGCGTGTGTGCACACACAGACATAACACTTGTTTACTGGGACTCAGCATATCACAGACAGAAATAGACAATCTAAAGGGTTTTTGTTTTTCCCTGCTGGTTGGAGTAAGTCTCGAGTTTGATCTTGGTCATATTGAATCTGAGATGGTGAAGGGCCTGGAATGGTTTTTTGAGACCGTTCTTTTTATAGAACTTGTGCTCAAAGGGAGAGCATGAGGTCAGAATTACAGCTTTAGAAGTCATCCATGGGGGAAGGTTCAGAGATAGGTTTTTAAATTACTCATAAATAGGTTGTCTTTCACTACAAATCATCTCATTTGAATTTTTTGCATTGGCATTTTTAATCTCTGTTTTACATAGCATTATCTGACCTCATTCTGGGAGTCTGAGAAGGCCTGAGAGATTAAAACCATATGAGACAGAAGAGATAAAGGGGAAGGTGTTTAAATGTATGATTCATTTAAGTGAGCAGTTGAAGTCTTGAGAGTAAAGATAATGTCCAGAAGAAAGGGCTCTGAGGACAGGACACCAAAGACAGGGAAGGGCTGGACTTATCAAATGTGCTACTGCGGGGTAACTATAGTTATTTCGGACAAAACAGACTTCTAGCCAAAAATGGTAACAAGAGACAAACATGGTCATTATATAAAAGGATCAATTCGTCAATAGTATACAGCAATTATAAAAATATTGTGGTGATCATTTCACTATATACATATGTATCAAATTCAATGTTATATGTCAATAATATTTCAATAAACTTGGGTTGAGAGATAAAAGTTTTTTAAAAAATATGCTGCTACACACACATTTGGATGATGAGGGGCAGAGCTAATGAAAGAAGAGATGTCACAGAACAGACAGGAGCACAGAACTCTCAGAAATTTTGCTCTCCTGTTCTGATGGCCATTTTCCATGTTTTAGAATATTTTTCCAAAAGGCACTTCAAGATAATGAAGTTCCTTCAGTTCTAACAAGATCCTTTTTCACAGCTATTTTGGTAGACATTCCAAAATTGTGCTGTGTTATCAGCAAGAAAAAAAACACTGGTCTGGAGAGAAATCAACCAGGTGAACATCAGAATGAACCAACTGGTTTGAAGCAGTTTTGTAAAAAACAAATCTGTGGGTCACGGTGATCTTTCTGTGCTTGGATACAGCCACATACTCTATATGTATGAACACCTGCACAAATGTGATTTATGAAAGTATCAATCAGAGCATGATTAGGAAATTTATTTAAGAAGCAAACCAAGGTAGAAAGCCAGGTTTCACAATAGCTTCATCTGACATGCTGGGCCTAATGTGTTCTGAGCAGCACGTAGACATGTCTGTAAACAACCTTTGTGCCGTAGGTATCCAGTATGTGCCAGCAGACCCTTCACCTCTCATTTTCTACAAAGGCCTCTAGCATGGATGACACTTCCCATTGTCACAGCTGAGTGAACTTAAGGGGAGAAAAGGACAGACAAGGTCAGGGCACTCTTACAGAGGTGGGAAGGTGCCCTGTTTTATGAGGTGCTTGGGATTCCCAGGCTGAGACCCTAACCTCAGACTTTGTTAGAAGAACATTAAAAATTGAACGGAGCAGAGCTGTGTGCTCTAAGGTCTTCAGTCACCTGCTAGCATGCACCCAGGGCATGGTGAAGGCCATGATAAACTTGTTACTGATAGAACTTCCTCAGTTGTTGGAAACTTTAAATAACCCCTATTTTCTCTGTTCTATGTCAGCTTAAATATTGTTAGGTTCTCTTAGAAACGGGTGCACTGAGGGATTCCTTGTGTGTTCAAAGATTGTGATGGAGGAGTTTAAAAGCTTCAAGTCAGTTACTGTGGACTGTTTTGAGCCATAAATGACTCTGTCTTGTAGAAAATTCTTACATTGCTTCATGGTTCAGATGCTGCATTTTAACATTGATTTATTTTCATATGAAACTTAAAATATGCATAAATATTATTGACTATGCCTATGGCTAAACAACTGCATGGGATGTTATACCCGTTAGAGTCCCAACCGGAAACAG
This sequence comes from Aethalodelphis obliquidens, assembly GCF_003676395.1. Lineage (NCBI taxonomy): Eukaryota > Metazoa > Chordata > Mammalia > Artiodactyla > Delphinidae > Aethalodelphis > Aethalodelphis obliquidens. The sequence continues at coordinate 21,193,743 of NW_020837962.1, forward strand.
ATGGCACTTTCAAACTGAGTCATTTGAAAGCGGTTGGTAGAGAGACAATTTACGAAGGTGTGGGAAGGGTTTAGCAAGAACTGGGGCTAGTGCCATCCCCGTGGGCTAGGAGGCATGTCACTGTCACTATCCACAAGCCAGAAAGCACAAAGAGAAGGAGCAGTTACCAGATGTGGGGACAGAAACAAAAAATAACACCCCACCTTTATTCTCCTCCCTTTCTCAGACTTCCCGGTGGCGCTACCCAATGGCCAAACCCAATATAGGAAGGAGGAAGGAAGGGAAGCCCATTGAGATGGTCCATAGAGATCATCTCCATGGGCAGAGGGAACAGGAAGGAGGTGAAGTGTGGCTTCGGGGGCAAATGGAAGACACCTAGCAGAGACGTCCTCACTGACTCAGGACAAGTACCTGTTAGTACAGAAAACAGGGATAATCTTGATTACGGGATTATGAATTTCAAAACCATACAGTCCTGGGGCACTAAGGCTTAGAGCATAGTCAAAATGCCTTGGCCAGAATCAGGCATACAGACAAAATGTTCCAGAGAAGCAGAGTGGAGGAAACAGAGCTCCCTTCCACCATCCCTGTACCACAAAACTTTTTTTGGCTGGTGGAAAAAGCTGAAAAAAGAGGTGATAAGTGAAGGAAGATTTATAGACCCAGGAGTAGAGAGGCCTGAGGCAGTCTTCCAAAAGGAGCTACTCAGGAAGAGACAAGCCCCAGAAAGAGAATGTGAGTGTGCAGCCTTGAGACAAGGGGAGGAAACTCAAGTGGATGGAGGGGTCTGAGTACAATATACCAGGGAGGGTACACTGCAGAGCTGGAGAGCCCATGTCCTGTCCAATGAGGGACAGCATCAGCCAGCTGCACGGGGAGATGCGTGCAAGAATGCAGACACTGAGTCAATGCATTTCTAATTTTTCAAGAGACACCAGAAAACTAGATTAACCAAGTAAAACTTGCAATTCTTAAAACTTTGTGGGCTCAATAAAACACGTCTGTGGGCCAAACTCAATCCACACCCTGATCCTGGGCAGATGGAGTCCTAGAGGCTTGCTGGGCCCTAAACAAGGCAACAAAGCAGCAGAGAGATTTGCTAGACCTGAGGGGCTGTGCAGAGTGGAATGAGAAATACAACAAGGTTGACTTAGGACCAAAGAACAGGCCAGTCCTCCCTCTACCCATCCCCTGACTCAACACCAGCTTCCAGGAATGTGATAGAACCCAGGAATGGGAAAAAAAATGCCCAGACAACTGAGTTTAAATTATTGTGCCACGTCCACAGAATCAGAACCCCAAAAGAAATGGTACTGTAGAAAAATAAAGCAGTCACCACTCATCTCTATTTCCTAAGTCCCTTCAGAAAGTTCGGGTCTAAAATTTTCAAGGAATAATCTGGGCTTCCTGTCAACCAGTTGTACCATTCTGTTGGAGGGATGTAAGCAGAGTTGATCTCTAGGACCTCCTGCTTTTCTATATAACTATTGTCTTGCTGAGCTTTTACGGATGGGATTTCAGGTGCTGAGACAGGGATCCTCCTGGTTCATCCACAATCCTGTGGCAGAGGTTTGTGGGTGAAAGATGACCAGTTCACTAGATGATTCAGACTCTGGCTCCGGAGGGGCCATGATTCACTGTGGGACCTAGAATGAGATGCTTCTTCCCTGCTTGGCCCCAGTAGTCTGGTCATAAAATGTGACGGTCAGGGGTCAGGCCCTAGCTGAACACTAAGGTCCCATTCCGTTGTCGGATGATGCTATAGATGGTCAGGTGGGGGCATACTGGAAATGAATCAGCAGTCCATCTATGAGAAAATACTATTATTTTTGTATAACTGATTCTTTCAAACAAATTCAGTTTTACTTTTTACAGAATGAGGTTAGTCATTTTCCTGCTTTTGTTGGGTACTTTAGAAACTGTTGGAATTTATACATTTCTTCTGCATGTTCCTTCTTTTTCAACAGTCAGCAAATTCTCTGGAAGATCGGTTATGAAAATAACCTACAGAATTTCACTTTCTATTTGTCATGGAGTAATTTATACCCCAAGGAAGCAGAACATGTCCTTATTTTTTTATTTTTCTTTCACCAGTAGAGACTAAGACCAGGAACCATGTGTTTATTACTCATGGTTTGGGTCTCCAAACTTTTCTGAAATCCTCCCACTAACCCTCTTGTCCCTGAATTGCTTCAAGCTCTCCAGCATTCTGGAATCCTGATAAGCATGCGTGATATGGCTCTGTACCACATGTTTATCTATCTTCTAAGGACTGTTTCAGTCTATGGGACTAAAAGATCTCCATGTTAAATTATAACATTGTGTGGTATTTAACAATGAAATGTAACGTTTTGATATTAAAACTCAAAGAAGCAGTGATAAGGAAATTAAGTACTCAATGGCAAGACGGGTACAAATCTAAAAAGAAAAAAAAGAAAAAAAGAAAACGAAAATCGTGCAAAATGTAGAAGTGTTATACTTTAAAAAAAAAAAATCTAAATGTAGGTGTTTGTCTGATGTTGGAAATGTAGCCAAAAGTGGGCACTAGGAATTCTGTTCACAATATTAAGCAGATGATGATATTATTGAGGAAATTATTTTGGCCAAGAGATGCTCTCCAATCACTGGGAACTGTGTTATTAACAAAAATTTGTTCATGTCCTTTCTGGCTCTAGCATAATAGAATTAAAGAAAGCTCCCATTTCTTGGCTTTTTCGTCCTCAAATGGAGATCACCAACTCTCACATTCCAATTTTTAAAACCACAAAACTCACTGAAGTGAATCAACACCAAAGCTCAAGTATAAAAAACAATAATAGTGTCAAGAATACATACGACAAGCCATACCAGTAAATTCGATGGATTGCAAAACTCTCCACCAAAGAATGAATTCCAAAAGTGTAAAAAATTAAACATTTCACCTACTTCAATCAATCATTAACATTCTTGGCAGACTTGGTCTTTACTCAAGGAGCTGAGTAACAGCCATAAACACACAGTTCACCTCAAGACCCGAACTTCATAAGTGGATGACAGAGTTAAAAGCCAAGACTCCAGTGTTACTTAAATATATTACAAATATTACAAGTTGCCACAATGAACAGTTCAGCCCAGAAAACACTGAACATAACTAAGAGGTTGCTCAGCAAGAAAGAAGATAAAACACCTGCTGCTCGATGCTCTTATGGGGTCAGGGAAACACTATTTTAAACCCACAGAGGAAAAGTATACATGGGGGGTTGCCACCCTGAAAAGGTCGAGGAAGCAGCAACCTATGGTGGGGGATGTAACTTGAGATAAGGGCCCCCTACAGACACACCTTTACCTTTGTCCTAATTGGTAACCTGAATACCCCACTTCAGTGCAAACCCACCAGCAGAAATACAGTCCTTCAAAATCCCTGGCTAAAGGCTACAACACTGGGATACTGGGTGGGGAATGATGACAGGGTAACAGATTAAACCATTGCCACTATGATATAAGCTATTGTCACTATGATGTAAGCAAAGTTGGGGGGGTAGAGGGAAGAAATGGACCTGGCCAAATGTACTGTTGTGGAGAGCTGCATCAGGGCACTCGTAAACAATGAGAGAACCACCCCTTGGCATGGTTCGCGGCAAAGAGTTGCCCCCCACCAATATACGAACAATGCTTCACATCCAAGAAGACCCCTATATAAACATTAGGATAATAAATGCCACTGAAGAGTATTAGCAAAGACTGAGGCCTCTAACTCTCCAAACCTTCGAGGACATCCAGAACTTTACAACAACTAGATGCAGATAATGTCATTCTTATATTGAAACAAAAATTACTCCTAGATTTGGAAAATAAGGTGACCATAGAAGTATGCCTGATACAGGGTGCCAGGTGGAAATATTCACTGTGTCCAGTTAATTTCTCATTCTGTGCTGTCCTCTCTCTTACCCTGAGCAAGCCCTAGGGTGGCTTTCTGCTCAGTCGTCTGGCACATTCTTCTCCCTGACTCTCCTCTCCTTCCTCTGATCTCTGGCAGTGTGGTTTGTTAGGTGGCCTGCCTTGACTAGGTCCCCAAGTATTTGTTGACCTAATTAATTAATTAAGACTTGGCTCTCTCTGACTGCATATTTGTGTGATCGAATCCCACACACAGGTGGTAATGAATGGAGCTCTACTCCACATCATCATGTTTCCTGGCCATTGCCAAACCTGATTCACTCACACAAGAAAGTATCGGTACATCTCTTGTCTTCCTCAACCCAAGCTGCATCAAAAGGTGTCTTCAGAGCAGCCAGCCAGGGACCATCACCTGGTCTCCAGATTGGCCAAGCCTGAGCTTGTCCTTTTGAGCTATGTGTTGGTTCCACTACATTGAACACAGATCGTAAATAACAAATGAAACATGTTCTGCAACTGCTGGGGTTTGCTCTTCACTTTAGGCACAGTAGAGTCACAGACATGGACAAGCGGCCTCTGGCCATTCACACTCATGGAGCTCCTAATAGGCTTATCCTGTATTTTACAATTTCCTTGGCCATAATTTAGAACAGAGATCAGAAATAGAATGCAAGAGAAATGCACCGTTAGCCTCAAAGAACTTTTGGAAAGAATTCCTAGATGAATAAGTTGGAAGCTATCCCCAGGTTGTAAATGAAACCTCATTTACAACCAGAAGATTCATTTATGGTTTTATAAATAAGATTTTGCTGCATATTCTTTTCTTGAAATGGTTGGAAAGATATGTCAATCATACTCATAACCTAGTTTGAGGTGAAAGTTATCCAGAGATATAAATGTGGTTTGAAGTCTTAACATTTCTATTTCCAATCTCACTAAAGAATCAGTAAATGCTTGGCAGGGGGTGGGGTGGGGGGGGCAGGGGTGGGGGTGGTGGTGCAACGTAAGATTATCTCTTTTGTCTTAATGTTATCAGATAGGTGACAAATATTCTAAGCACTTTACATGCATTATCGCATTTACTACTCTTGATAACCTTGTGCTATAGGGATTAACACTCCCATTTATGGATGAGTAAACTAATTAACAGATGATCAGATGATTAATACATGGTAAGGCCAAAATTTGCAGCCTAGATTGTCATCAAGTATAGCTCCAAAAAACGTTAAAATTAAAACAGTTAAAAATAAAGGCATAGGGTAGTATCCAGGAAGGAGAAAGTGACCAAAGGAGGAAAACCCCTTCCTTTATTGTCTTCTCCTTTAGATTCTGTCCCCAGTACACTGGACAAAAAACACATCAAAAAATTTACATATGACAGTCGTGGCCTAAGTATCATCCTAAAGAGTTGAACTACAAAAATAATCACGTGATGTCAATTTTTGCTGACCAACTCATACCAGTTTTACTTGTTTAAATGACAATATTCAGAGGTAGCAAGAATAAGAAAATGGGCTTCTTGGGTCCTGCTGATATGAGTGTGACTGCATATCAAAAGACATAAAATTTTATTGAAACATTAAGCCAGCAATTCTACTTCAAGACGTTGCCTTAATTAAACAATTAGGCATATACAACGAAATCTGGCTCCCATGATGGGTCTCCACAGCACTATGTACACGAGTGGGAAGACCAGCTTAAATGGCCAACAGTGAATTGAAGCAGATTCACAGCAGAGCTTTCTTTGCAACTGCTAAATAGATCACAAACAAATTTTGTTAACATCAAGAGGTATTACTGATTTCCGTTGGGTGAAAAAAGCAGGTTATAAAATGTCATGTTTCCATTAACTATGTGCCTGTGGATGTGCGTATTCTTCTTTTTTAAACCTCAAAATATACACGGACAAACAAAACAAATGCTGTAACTTGCTGATTCTGACCAAAAAACGTTTCACAATTTAATATCCCTTTGAGAATACGTTTATGTCTTGCTAATGTCACCTCCAAATTAGGTATTTTATCATTTAAATCACCCCAACTGTATCCACAGTAGTTTAAGTCCCTCTTCGGAGCCCTACATAAGCTGAGGTGGCCAAGGGAGAAAAGCAGAGCTGTGTGGGTGGATTCCTGAAGTGTACCAGAAAGCGATCCTGCTGACTTGGCCGTCTACACCTCCAGGAACCCAGCACGGAGAACGAGGCACCTCGCCTTGTAATACCCCGGGAGCCCCAGTACTAAAGATGCTACCACTCACACCCTTACAGAGCATGTGCATTGTGAGGTCTTACGGAAAGTATATAAAATTACAACCATCACATTTGGCAGCAGAGCTCTATTGCTTCTGCAAAGTGTAATAATGTCTTCTTAATTCCCTAGGCTGGCAAGGCTCACGCAACATCATTTATTTAAGGATATCTACATTTTCAAACACTGCTGGGTGAAAACCAGGTCTATCAATCACTGTGACAGGCTCCTTTCCTCTTGAGTTTACCTTCCTGTACATTTTGTGCCAGATTTAGTTTGTGAACTTCCAAACAGTGGAAACATGAGTCTTGTTTAATCTTCACAAATATAAAATGATGTTGTTAGACTATCATTTGCCATTTGAACCCTCATTCATTAATGAAATGTTGGTTAAACAACAGCCTATTCACCTTTTAACTGCAATACTCCCTTGCATCTGTTGAACCCTTAATGGATGACCCATTTAAAAACACGGGGGAGATTTTATTCGTATTGCAATTTATGTGAAATGTGTCACTATAGAGCATCCTTTCTCCTAAGGCGGACAAGTTTGTTTATTTTAATTTCCATTAGTGTCTGGGAAGACAAAAATGATGAATGATGATTCTTGAGCTACAGATTTCACAAGTCAGAGGGTTACAGTGGATGTGTTTTGCTTATCTCAAGTTATTTTATCAGAAGCACAAACTACCGCCATCCCCATTACACGTGAAGACCACCTCATCTCAGCTTATGTACTGGAACTAATTTCCAAGGTTACCTCAAGTGTATGAAGAGAAAGAGCAAATAACTGCACCACAGGCGGATAAAACAAACAAAGAATATGCTAGGAAAGTGGCAGGAGGAAGCATAGTTGGCAGGACCGTGGACTCTGCGAAATCACACTTTTTCCCAGTGTTCTTTTCTCTCCACACCATGTGACCTGGTCCAACTGAAGGGAAGAGAATGAAAAAGTGCAGAGCGGCTGAAAGCTCAACAGGGGAACAGAGAGCAAGAGATGAGTTTTCATTCCCTATCCCTGGCATGAGGGAAAACCTGTTTTTGTGTAAAGGCATAATTTTTTAGTGTGGCAAAATATACATAATATAAATTGTATCATTTTAACCATTTTTAACCGTTCAATTCAGTGGCATTCAGTACATCTGCATCCTTGTACAACCATCACCACTATCTGTTTCCAGAACATTTTCATCATCCCGAATGGAAACTCTGTAGCCACTAACCAATAACTTCCCGTCCTTCTCATCCCTCAGCCCCTGGTAACCTCTATTCTACTTTCTGTCTCTTTGAATTTGCTTTTCCAGGTACCTCATATACGAGGAATCATACGATATTTGTCCTTTTGTGTCTGACATTTCATTTAGCGTAATATTTTCAAGGTTCATCCATGTTTCGCACATATCAGAAGTTCATTCCTATTTGAGGCTGAATATTCCATTGTATATACATGCCACACTTTGTTTATCCATTCCTCTGTTGATGGACATTTGGATTGTTTCCACCTTTTGGTTATTGTGAATAATGCTGCTGTGAACATCGGTGTACAAGTATCTGTTGGAGTCCCTGCCTTTGATTCTTTGGGGAGGATATACCTGGGAGTGAAACTGATCATGAAGCAATTCGATGTTTAACTTTTTGAGGGACCACCAAACTGTTTTCTACAGTAGCTATTGAAGGTACACCTTTAAAATGTGTACTTCCAGATGGAGAGACGACCCAAAATTGCCCAGTTATCCAGCAAATGTGAGCAGCTCTGACAGTGACTCTGGATAGTTCAGGTTAACATACGGATCTGAGTCTCTCTGAGACCCCGTGGCTCCCAGCAAATCCTGGTCGGTGGGCCAATGTGCCTGCAGGCTGACTTCCACCTGCCCACATCCAGTCCCAGGACCACACTCTGGGTTCTCAGGTGTCCAGAATTCCCTGTGAAACCAGCTTTGAACCTGCTTCCAGGGCCTTCCTAGATACCTTCCATAGGTCTTCCCTCCAAGGGCAGCCCAACCCCTAGTGTGAATACCTCAAGGCCCCAGGAGTGGCTCTGGCCTGCCTTTTTTTTTTTTAATTGGAGCATAACTACTTTACAATGTTGTGTTACTTTCTGCTTTACAATGAAGTGAATCAGCTATATGTATACATATATACCCTCCCTCTTGTACCTGGCCTGCCTTTTGATGGAGCTGTGGATGTAGCTTGGGTGCAGGGACTGGGCACTGTGAAAAAGAGCTGGGCTTGGGAAAAGAGGTGTTGAGGTTGAGCGGTGAGGGCCAGTTCTCCCCAGATACCATACTCTAACAAGGAACTCTAAGGATCCTGAGAATTCAAACTTTAAACCAGACCTCTAGATTTTGAAGGTATCTTTGTCAAGGTAGGTGGACAGAATACAGTTTATTCAACAGCTTGTTAGGGTAACTTATAATTCTGAAATGCTTAGATAGAATATGCAGGCGTCCATGTGTGTACTTGCACTGGAACCCACAAGAATGAAAATGGACCTATCTATCCTCAAAACAAAATTAAAAAAAAAAAGATATTATCATCACCCATTTTATGTTTGAGTAAATTAAGGCAAAAACAGGTTTTCTTTTCTACACAACTGAGAAGTGGCATGGCTGTGATTAAATTAGAGTCATCTGGTCCCAGATCGCACGCTCTTAAATGACCCCAGTGAATGAACCACAGGGGCTATATTTCGGAGTTAGGACAGAGCCCTAAATCAGGAACACCAAAATCAAATACAACAGGGATCAGGGACTATAAAAGGGCAGAGTTAAAACTATGGAAATTAGCATGTAAGGCAAGAAGTAGAAATACAATAAGAAAAGGAGATGAACAGGCCTATAATAAAATGGAATAAGAGGTGAAAATATTTCCTTTTCCTGTGAAATATTTTTCAACCCAATTAAAAATATAAAAATGAAAGAAAAGGTTGCTTTCTCCTGAATCTTTCTGGGCTCTTTCCACCCCGACCCTTGCTGTCTCCACATTTCTGAATCTGCCAAACAACATAAATCACTGTGCAAACCAAATCATTAGGGTTGCCAGGTGTTCAATTTTGAACCAGACAGTCTGGTATTCGAGTTTTCTACCGAGGAAACAAATAGAGAAAATATCAGTGATTTTTAATTAAGTTTTGTTATTATCATGTAAAGAAGAGCTTGCAGGAGAACATTCTCGCTAGCTCTCCAGGCTGCACTTTACTCTGAGCCTGCTCTCCACTTAGATATCAGCCTATCTAGGCAGGCTGTTTCCAAACTGAGTGCTGAAGCAAGCTGATGAGCTTGGCTCTGAACTCATGTTGGCACCTTCCACATACTGGCTGGGCTCCATGCAACTGTGCGAGATCATTTTCTTTTACTGATACCTCCAAAGCTCCTGCAGCGATTGGCAGAGTTCCCTGGGTATATTTAAAACATGATAATAAAATAAATACGTAAATAAATACTCAGAAGGACATTGAAAATGGAGGCAAATGAGCCATGGATTAAGAGAATCCTGAGTTGAGTATGTCCGTAAGTCTAATCATGCCCGTTGACGAGGAGAAAACAGCAAAAATTGTTATTCCATCATTTACAAACAAACACAATTATCCTTAAGTAAAATTCTGTTTAAGACCCAAATAAAGATGGCTCCAGTAACATAATGTTAGATTGATGTGGGAATCTATGATAAGAGAATAGTTAGAAATCCTTACATTTTGAGGAAATCAAAATTTCCTTATTCTGGGACTTCCCTGGTGGCACAGTCGTTAATAATCCGCCTGCCAATTCAGGGTACATGGGTTCAATCCCTGGTCCGGGAAGATCCCACATGCCATGGAGCAACTAAACCCACGTGCAACAATTACTGAGCCTGCGCTCTAGAGCCCACGAGCCACAATGACTGAGCCCGCCTGCCACAACGACTGAAGCCCGCGCGCCTAGAGTCCGTGCTCCGCAACAAGAGAAGCCACCACAATGAGAAGCCTGAGCACCGCAACGAAGAGTAGCCCCCTCTTGCCGCAACTAGAGAAAGCCCGTGTGCAGCAACGAAGACCCAACGCAGCCAAAATTAATTAATTAGTTAATTAATTAATTAAAAATTCAAAAAATTTTTTTCCATATTCTTCTACCGCTTTTTCTTCCTATTTTCTCCTCTTCCTCCTACTTGTTAAGATTCACAGTATTAAACCCTCTCAGATTTCTCATTTGAATGTGGGTATACAATAGTAGCCTCGAAGAAAAATTTTAAGGATTAAGTGATGAATAATAATAATATTAGTAGTAATTGTAACTATTAATAATATACTAATAACTATTAACATATAATTAGTTGTAATTATTAATAGTTATTAATATATTGTTGATAAGTTGTTATTATTATTAAAATATCTAGAATAGGGCAGATTTCAACAAATCTCTTTGGCATTAAACATAGCTCTTCTAAACATAGTTCTGTGACAAAATAGATGGGAGATATAAATTTAATTAAAATTTATCTGCAATAAAAGTCCCCACCACTAAGGGCCTACAAGGTGCCAGGCACAGTGTACGGCAATTTACATGCTTCTTTAATCTTTGTGACAATTCTAGGATGCGCCAATAGTAATGAATTATACTTATCGAACTCTCATATGTTAAATCTGCCCATCCTCACAATAGCCCTTTGAAGGTGGTAGTACAATTATCCCACTTGATCCCACTTGAAAACTGTGAGAAGTGATCACCCATGTACTCTTCCAGGGGATGAACAAGGAGGGCGACTAGCCTGTCCTGCACTGATTTTATGTAATGAGGAAAGGATGCCTTCACTGGGCAGACACACCCAGGAGCCAAGAGTGGTGGCTGGATTACAACCTAACCTTTCTTCCTGGGGGACTCTGTGAATGATGGCCCTGAGTAAGCCTTCGCCAATTTCCCAGAGATGGAAATATCCATTGAGAACTCAATATAAGTTGTAACTGAAAATATAAGTTGAATGAACTTGTATTTCCAATTACAGTGGTTCAGAGGATTTCTTGGGATTCCAGCTCAAAGCTTGTCCTTCTAGAGCTACCTTCTTAACACTCTGTGCCACCTTCAGCAAATGACAGTATCCTAAGTCCTGAAGATACATGAGGGCACAAAAGCCAGACCTGGGCATGCAGTCAGTACACATCCTCCAGGGACCTCATAAAAGTGACCGATTAATTGCTGCTTTCTTGTCATTATGGAGAACTGAGCTGTCTTATCTTTTTTAGAAGATATCACCAGTGTCTGCAGGAATGCTCTGAAACTGTGCTGTGGATGTCTGATTTAAAGATCACATGTGAATGAGAATATCACATGAATACAAAACATATTCATAAAGTATATAGAATATTCTGCTTCAAATATCCTCTCTAAAGTAAAATTCCATAAAATAAGTCCCATCCAACTTTAATGATACAAGATAATAGTCTACCACCAATAAAAACGTCAAAAAATATTGGAAACAATGAAAAGAAAGCCTGGAAATGGAGCTTTTTTCTGCTGTTAGATCCTGAATACTTCAGACTGTGAATTGATATTTAATGTGCAGTTGCCTGCATTAGTAGGAACCCTGCAATTATAGGTTGATTAGCTAAAATGTTTGTCATGTTTTTGTAACACAGAGATAAAACCAGTGTTGTATATAGCACCACATATTAATAATGGTCTCATAATTACTATGGCTGTCCATATGCAAGATAATTCTTCAGTGATAAACACTGCAAAAATGCTATTGGAATAATTTAGGATGGATCATATAATGCAATAGTTATTCCTGATAACTTTGCTTGGTTTCATATAAAGTAGATTTGTGGACCTTTATATTTTTTTCTTTAATTAATAGACTTCTTTTAAAGTATAGCTGCTATATAATTATATAAGTTACAGGTGTACAATATAGTGATTCACAATTTTTAAAGGCCATACTCCATTTATAGTTATTATAAAATCCTGGCTATACTAGACTTTCTTTCTTAGAGCAGTTTTTGGGTCACAGAAAAATTGAGCAGAAAGTAAACAGAGTTCTCATACTCCCTCTTCCCACTGCATTCCCTGGCCTAGTTTCTCTTATTATTAACATCTTGTATTAGTGTAGTACATTTGTTACAATTAAAGAACCGACGTTGACATGTTACTCTTAAACTAAAGTCCATCGTTTACATTAGGGTCCACTCTTTGTGTTGTACAGTTTTACGAGTTTTGCCAAATGCATATATCCACCTGGACAGTATCATACAGGATAATGTGCTGCCCTAAAAATGTTCTGTACCCCATCTATCTAACCTCTCCCCTGCCTAATCCTTGGCAACCCCTGATCTTTATTACTCTCTCTGTATTTTTTCCTTTTCTAGAATGTCAGACAGTTGAAATCATGCAGTATATAGCATTTTCAGCATGGACTGTTTCACTTGGCAATATGCAATTAAGGTTCCTCCACATCGTCTCATGAATTGGTAGCTCATTTCTTTTATTGCTGAAGAAGCTTCCATTGCATGGATATACCACAGTTTGCTTATCTATTCACCCATTGAAAGACGTTACCTCCAATTGTTAATTATGAATAAAGCTGCAATAAACATTTGTGTGTAGGTTTTGTATGGACATGAGTTTTCAACTAATTTATGTAAATACTTAGGAATGTGACTGCAGGATTGCATGGTAATATGATGTTTAGCTTTGTAAAAAAAGCTGCAAACTGTCTTCCAAAGTGGCTGTGCAATTTTGCATTGCCCACAGCAATGAATGAGAGTTTCTGTTGCTCCACATCCCTGTCAGCATTTGGTGTTGTCAGTGTTTCAGATTTTAGCCATTTTCATAGGTATGTAATGGTATCCCACTGTTGTTTTAATTTGTGACTCCCTAATGACATACGATGTTCAAGCATCTTTCCATATGCATGTTTGCCATCTGCATATCTTCTTTGGTGAAGTATCTGTTCAGATCTTTGCCCAATTTTTAATTGGGTTGTTTGTTTTCTCACTGTTGAGTTGTCAGAGTCCTTTCCATATTTTGGATAGCAGTGGATTTGTTCTAGATGCTTATCCTCCAATGGAGATATTAAGTGGGGAATGTGAGAACCTGTCAGTTGACATATATATGTGTCCAGTACTGTGCTGGTGAGTCTCACTATGGAGACAGCAGAGCCTCAAAGTCCATAGAGCCTAGAAAAAGCCAAATGTACAGGTTTATTTGGTTTGAGAGGGGAATTAGCAATATAATGATATTTTATCCCTAGACATTTAGCTAGACTACAATTGTAAACCTTCCTTGCAGTGAGACTGTGACAATGTGACTGAATTCTGGACAAAACTCAGTTCAGGGATAGGCCACCTAGATCTGGCCTCTGAAATTCTCCTCAAAAATCTTGTATTCAATCTCACCCTCTTTCTCCACATAGTTAAAAGTAAAGGATTCCAAGATGGAGCTACATGGTGGAAGGAACCTGGACACCTGACTCACCCCCAGAAGGAGGGCTGCCCCAGAAGAGCCACCCAACCTACACAGTGCTGTGAAGTGAGCAAGAAATAAACTTTTTCTTCTGTTAAAAACTGAGATTTTGGAATTGTTTGTTATAGCAGCTAGCAATAATTACCTTGACTAACACAGAGATCAAGCATGTAGGAAATGAGGCAATGCCAGGCCTTCCAAACTAGGTTACTCAACTACAGGGATACAGGATAAAAATGGTGCAATTTCTTTTGACTTTGGTTTTATTTAACACATGGGATGCCGAAAAGAAATATGATAATATGGAATGATTTTGAAATTTTATATGAATTTTTCAAATGGATCTTAAAGAAATTTCAAAGTTGTAGTCACTGGGACCTAACTTCCAAACTCTCTTCTCTTTTAGAGCTCAAACTACTTATCTATACTCCTTTGCCCTATGTATCCAGATGAAATTTTGGTAAGTCTTTCCTTAAGATGACGTTTCAAGTGAGGACTTGGGGCATTGAGAGAACACTGTAGTGAATTTCTCCTAGATTCCGTAAGATGTAAATATCCATATGTGATTCTAGAGCAGGGGTCAGCAAACTACAGCTTGCAGGTCAAATCTAGCTTGCCTTCTGTTTCTGTATGGCCTATGAGCCATTCCTAAATGTTTTCTATCAATGAATATTTGCAATCAGTTTGATGATTAAGAAAACACTAACTTTGAACTACAATTAAGTAAAATGTTACTTGTCCCCAAATAATCCCATCCTTCTCATTAGAGAATGAACTTTCTTCTTATTTTGTAATTGACATTAAAAAAAATTATATTCAATTATTATATTTTGAATTTCATCAATAAAAATTTAGTGAAATTGTGTTTTCTCTCTTGCTATATAAATACCAATATAACGTCTTCAAGTTTGCATTCTTGGCCCACAAAGCCTAAAATATTTATTCTCTGAACATTTACAGAAAATGTCTGCTGATCCTGTTCAAGAACATTCAAATGTCTAGAACGTTCAAATTCATTTTTTTCTTCCTCTCTCTCCCTCATTTATTTCTTTTAAAATAAATTTCCCTCATCTAAGTGTATCTTTACATTTTCGAAGACACAGTTAATATGATCTGGGGTGCTAAGGAATGAAAAGAGTTTTTAAAAAGCCCACCCTCAGATATTAAAAAAGGAAAGCTGTCTGCTGACCAAGAAAGAAGATCTGGAAAGAGGGACGGTAAGTGGTACCATCTGAACTTTCCAGGCTTTGGTAACTAGGGAAGTCCCCATTTATTTTTGTTTACCATCTCTTTGTTTCCCATGGTGGTCAGCAGGGTGTAGTGGGAAAGGGCTTTGAAGTCAGACAAACCTGTCCCCTTGACAGCTTTCTGACTCTGGAAAATTCCTTATCCTCTTTGCATTTCAAAGTTTGCAATTTGCTTTTTTTTGTTTTGGTTTTTTATTTGGTAAAAGGACTTGTTTCAATGACTAAATGATATAAGGTTCTTATCACACATACTAGAAACTCATAACTTCGTGTAGTTGTAATGTCTTACATCCTAACAGGCATTAAATGTTGCCTTCCTTCCATCCATGAAAGTATGTGCACATGTGTATGTGTGTGTGCCTGTCTGTTGTTCAGAGGCAGAAAGGAGAACTGGACAGATAGTCCCATGGTAACTCCTGACTTATAGGAGAGCAAACACAGTGAGGGATGGATTGTAGCAGCTCAGAAAAGGAAAGGAAAGCTAGTCTGAAGCCCAGAACACTTGCAGTAATGAAGAAAGGACTCTGAAAGGTAATCCAGACTGAGAAATGGCACTCCCCAGCCCTCCTTCCCTCCATTCTTTCCTTCTATCCACTCCTATTGCTACAGGAGTCAATTACTAGTTAAGCTTGTGGGCCTCATGACAACTGGAATGGGAGGCGGGTAATGACCTAACAGAACAGAGCCCAGAAAATGAGCATTCCACAAACATTTATTTGTAAATAAAGTGCATTCTCATTCTGACAAAAGTTAGTTGGTTCAAGGCAGTATCAGATTTCCAATTTTCAGGGCTATTAATAACATGTGATTTTATTTTCATGACTGCTATAATACTCTATATATCCACAGGAAGTATTCAAATAGAAAGTTTTTTTTTTTTTTTTTTAAGACCCAGGAAGTGAACTGTCCTTGTTCTCCAGGAACAAGAGTCTATGACCTTCCTTTAATCCTTGGGAATGTAAAGAAAAGACTTCATCTCTGAGGTTTCTACAGAAAGATCCACACCTTGGACAAGGCAGAGAATTCAATGTAATTCGAGTGGAAAAATGAAAAGGCTGAGTCAAAGTTTGTTTCTGCCAAGAAGAATATGATTCCAAGGAGCTTCCATTTTCCAAACCTTATGCTTAGAGCCCTTTGTGTCTGATCTTGGCTCCCTTCAACCCAGTACTGGCCTATTCAAGGACACCTAAAAGGAGAGCTATATGCTCAAACAACCGTCTTGCTGCTAACGCACACGGTTTCCTACAAACATTTTATTTTACTTCCTGCCATACTCCTAACAAGAATTTTATCAATAGTGCAGAACTAGTTCAATGAGGGCTGACCTGTTTTCATGCACGTCAGTTTCTGGATCTTTGTTTCAAAAACTTGAGGCTACATAGCAAAAAACAATTGTGTCATGTCCCTTTGGCAGTCTTAACCCACCCTACTTTCTTCCAAGTATTGAGGGTTAAATTTGTCATTAAATACAATGACTTTCAAAATTAGAGTGTATGGAACGTAAACCAGCAAAGAGATCACAGTTTATGTGCCTTTAATCATTGGGAAAAGTGTCTAATATGTGCTCTACTAAAAACAAACAAACAAAAAAGTTAGAAAATAAAAAAAAGAGAAAGACAATTAACAACTAGACTTTGGGATACCAAAAAGTCTTAGTGCAGTATTAAG
This sequence comes from Aethalodelphis obliquidens, assembly GCF_003676395.1. Taxonomy (NCBI): domain Eukaryota; kingdom Metazoa; phylum Chordata; class Mammalia; order Artiodactyla; family Delphinidae; genus Aethalodelphis; species Aethalodelphis obliquidens. Next base: position 21,210,213 of record NW_020837962.1, read on the forward strand.
CAACAATAACCTCAAAAGTACAAGGTACAAACTTGTAAAAATATCATTTGAAAGTTCAATTTGATAAATTTTCTTTACATTTATATAGTTTTGTGACTCCTGAATAATGAACTCATAATTTAAATTTTTGGCTTCAGTTCCTCTGAAGAAGCCAAATGTTGAGTGAAAAAATAAAAGAAAGAAAAAAATTGACATTAAAATTCAAAAACTAAATTAATATAAAAGAAGTTTGCATAATTACACTTTCAGATAATATATAAAGTTTGTAGTATTTATATTTCTGAAATTATTAAAGCTTAAAATTGCACAAAGATTTGTGGGACGTCCTTATTCTAAAAAGATTCAAGGAGCATCTCAACATGCCATATGGTACTATATACTGGGTCTTAAAAATGAATAGGGGGAAAAATAAATAAATAAAAATTTAAAAAAAAAGAAAAATGAATAGGGGGCTGAATAGGAGGCTTCCCTGGTAGCGCAGTGGTTGAGAGTCTGCCTGCTGATGCAGGGGACACGGGGTCGTGCCCCAGTCTGGGAAGATCCCACATGCCGCAGAGCGGCTGGGCCCGTGAGCCATGGCCGCTGAGCCTGCACATCCAGAGCCTGTGCTCCACAACGGGAGAGGCCACAACAGTGAGAGGCCCGCGTACCGCAAAAAAAAAAAAAAAAAGAATAGGAATTGTTTTTTCTCTTAAACTGAAAAAAGAATTACACAAAATTATTACAATAGAGCACAATGAATATTGGATTTGTATAAAGTAGAATCTCATCAGAGAAGTTTTGGGGCTATGTACACTTTATATTCTTTATCAAAAATATGAAATTATGCCTTATGTTAGAATTAGGCTTTTGGGTTGGTAAATTTGCAAAGGATTATATAACAGGTATTGATATAGCTTAGATTTACATAAAATGATCCTACAGGAGCAATATGGAATGCATGCTTAATTTTTACACACATACTTACTCTCATAATTGTTTAATTGGAGGATTGCCTGTTTAGAGTTTAATTATTATTTTAGACAGATAGCAAGAAAGAAGCATGCAAACCACAGGTTGACTACAAGGCCACTGCCATGATTTTAAGGGCATCCTTTCAACCTGCTATTAAATTTGAGCCCTGGTGATAATTTACTCTGACTTCAAGTTAGTAAAAGCGTCTCCAACATATACTGCACACGATGTGTGTTTTTAATCACTGTGTATAATAGAATTCACATGGGGAAAATGTTGGTAAATATTTTATAAACTATAAAAAAATCTTGATACTTGGATAAATGCTAGTGTGCTGCAATTTCCTTCTCAGCCTTATAAAAGCAAGGCTTTAAAGGCAATATTAATTTCCTGAGAATTCTTTCAGTGCTCTGCATTTGAAATGGAGTGGGAAATGCCACTTGTGATAACATTTTAATTTTAAACTTGGTAAGAGTTATGCCATTATAAAAGTAACTATTGTAAACTTTCTTTAAGAGATGTCTCACATCAGACAACCAGAAGGAAAACAAAGACTAGATGATGGTTTTAATGTCAAGCACCATTAAAAAGTAGTTGAGGGACTTCCCTAGTGGCTCAGTGGTTGAGAATCGCCTGCCAATGCAGGGGACACGGGTTCGAGCCCTGCTCTGGGAAGATCCCACATGCCGTGGAGCAACTAAGCCCATGAGCCACAACTACTGAGCCTGCGCTCTAGAGTCTGCGAGCCACAACTACTGAAGCCCAGGAGCCACAACTACTGAAGCCCGCATGCCTAGAGTCCGTGCTCCGCAACAAGAGAAGCCACTGCAATGAGAAGCCCGCACACTGCAACGAAGAGTAGCCCCGCACGACTAGAGAAAGCCCACACGCAGCAACAAAGACCCAAAGCAGCCAAAAATAAATAAATAAAATAAAAAGAAATTTTTAAAAAGTAGTTGACGTTCATAAGAAAACTATGACATTCAGATTGCGCCTGCGTGAAATCAAAACCATTGGTCAATTTTTGCATAGTCAAACTGCACACTGAATGCTGTGTGGCCCAAAAGGACAGGGTTGTAGTCTGAGTTTCCACCTGTGCTCAGCTTCTGAGCTAGAGTCAGGAGGAACGTGATAGTTCGCATCACCTGTAGGTCACTATCGTCCCTCTGCTCAGTAACTGGTTCTTCACTTCAATCACTCACATCCACCTCTAGGAAAAAATACAAACTCTCGATACTTAGCTTGGGGTTGTAAGTTGCTCCCCCAGCGGAAAGAAGATAGGCATGAGGGAGCTCTGTTAGGAGGGTTCTGGGGATCTACATCTGTAGAAGGGAAGGGGTGGAAGCAAGACCTGGTAGAGACAGCTGCGGTGCAGCCTCAGGGGATGTCTTGGGAGCTCTGAAGATGGGCTGACCTTTCAGAGCTGTCCCGAGTTGAGGTGAAAAGGTCAGATCTTTACGCCCCTACTTCAATCAGTCATTAGATATGGGCCACCCCAGGAAGGTGCCATGACTCTGGTCAAGGCGGCTCTCTTCAGCTGAGGCACTTCCAGAAGGGGGCTGACAACTGCAGACTGTCTGCCGGCTCCCGTGCAGCAGCAGGGGAACCCGTCCTTTATTCCTAAAGGGGGTGCTCATTGCAGCATCCACCATGTGGACGAAGCAGGCCCCAAACTGCCCTTTTCGTCTTATCTCCAATCATTCCTCTCTAAGAATTTTCCTCTCTAACCAGCCTGCTGTGCTAACTCTCTCCCTGAACACTGCATAAATGGGGGCAGTGGACATTGTGGATAGAATACCGACTTTGGAGCTAGACTGACCTGGGATGAAATTCCTGCTCTGACTCCCTTCGGCTCAGTAAGAGCCACTGATCCACATTGTTGGATCAGAACAATTCAGCTGAAATCTCCCCAGCTCAGTTTCCTAATCTATGAAATAAGATAGCAATACTGACACTGCTGGATTACTGGAAATATTAAGATAGTATCTATAAAGGTCGTAAAAGTGAGGTCTCTTTTGCTTGCAAGTGACAGAAAACCAGTCGGAACTGTCGTAAACCTAAAGGAATCACATGAATAAATGGTCCAAGAGTCAAGTCTATCGGGATACAGATGGATTCAGAGCTCAAACTATGTCACGAGGCCTCCATTTCTCTCTGTCCCTCAGTTCCTGCCTCCCACTAAGTGTGCCAACTGTTGTCATATTCCACGTGCTAGTAAGGTGGCCAGGGAGACTGGATGACTACTCTCAATTTCTTCACTCCACCCTCTAAAGGAATAATACATCTGTGCCCTTGCCTTGGTTTTGTGGTGTCTGGAGTATACTTTCTCCTCCCTTGACTTTAGGCTCAGTGATGCAACTTGTTCTGGCTAATGACATATCGCTGGACATTATACCAGCAAAGGCTGAAAAAATGCCTGCAAGGCTAGGTTTCCCTTCTGAGCGTCTATCCTTCACCAGACCGTCATTTAGTAGCTGCTAGTCCAAGGATAATGAGACCCAGTACAAGTGGATTTGAACCTAACCTGTAATCTGGAGTGCAGAGTCCAGTCTTATATAGCCCAGCCAAGTCACAGCCAACCCACTGGCCCATGATTAAGAAGTAAATGCCTGTTGGTTTAATCTGCTGGGTTTGGCCATGATTTGTTATGCAGTATTATTGTAGTCATGATACACAGACAGAGATGTCAGCTCCTTCAAGCCTCCATATACTCTAGGTTTAGAATCTGGCAAGGAATAGAGCACCAACTCCCCCATTTCTCAAAACCAGGACTGTGGTCTGAATCTCAAGGCCTCTTCTGGACCTGAGTTAAGTCACATGCCTACTTCTGACCCAAACACAGTTGCAGGAAGGATGCTATGCTCCCCTTGGCCAGACCCAGGGGACACATTCCCAGTAGGAAAGGGGGGCTCCATTCCCAGAGTAGGGTGAATGGACACCGAGAAGCCGAAAAAGCAACTCCTGCCCCCTCCATATGATCATAAATACTTTTTTCCTCTTTTGTCTTTTCTCCGACGCTTCTCCCTCTCTGGTGTACTGGGTGTGTGCTCCTCCCAGGCCCAAGTATATGGCAGGCATGGAAACCACGTCTGCTGGGACTCACAGGCGACAGCCTTGCCAGAGGTCATGGCCAAGGTGCAGAGGAAACCCACCCAGGAGCTTCATTCAAACTGCAATTGTGCTGCTGAGGCTGGGGTGGCTGAGCTCCCACGGCGGCCGTGGAAGGGAACAATGACCGGCTGCCGGCAGCTGTGCAGACAACTGGAGACCGGGCAATGGGGCTGGGGGAGTGGAGGCAAGGCAGGTGGTGGCTTTTATCTTCTCCACGCCTGGCAGGGCCCATTACCAACTGCTTCAATATGACAGCGCTAACGCTGCTTTCCTATTCAGGAGGGAAAAGAAAAATCAATGGAGTAAAGAGACTTCAGCACTGGCTGCATGAAATTGAAAAGGTTGGGTCCTCTCTACCAGCTCCCAATGCTGTTAGAACTACTGGCTGTTCTGTGGCTTCCCAAGCGCCTTATTATTTTCAGCTTGGCCCCCAAAATTCTTTCAGAGGTGTTTTATTTGTTCTCGGTAATTTGCTTGAGTGAGCTGTTTACTGTAGCTCGGGGCTCGGATGTTCATTTACTCACAGACACACTTTAAATTAAATCAAACAGTCAAGGTGTAGACCACTGTTCTTCAGTTCAGAGAAAAGGAGAAGTCTGGCTGATTCAACAAGAGACTTCAGTGGTCTTACCTTATTATTATTATTATTAGTGTCAAACTTTCACTGTTCAGGACAGTTTGCCATAGTAGATGTTTTCCTTTCTAGTTCCCACCTTCCAATTAAAATTTAATGACAAAATATTTTGAAATTTAATCATGTCATTGTGGATCTGTGGGGTTCATTTGGGTAGCAAGTAAGAAAAATCCAACTCAGAACGACTTAAATAATAAAAGGAATTTACTCGTCACATAACTGAAATATACAGAGGTAGGACAGGTAGGATTGCCAAAAGACCCTATTTCTCCATCTCTTCTCTCTGCCTTATACTTTATCTGCTTTATGATATTGTTGGTGTCCTTTGGGTCATAATATGACTGCCACCAGCATGTAGCTCTATGTTTCTTCCTGCATAACCAGAGGTAGAGACCACAGCCTGGCAAGGCCATGGAAAGCCCTGAGGTTCCCTTGTTAAAAACACATGACCCAGACTGAGCCCAACACCATGTCCAAGGGGACGGGAAGTGATGATAACACACTCAGACACATCAGGCCTTCCCCTGCCGCTGAGGATGGTCAATACAACACAGACTACATGGCTGAGGATGGTGAGAGGTGGACTTCCAAGGAGAATTCCATGTGATGTTAACACAAAGAAAGTTTCTTCTTTGAAGGACTAAGTCTCAAGCACTGACTCAATGAATAAAAATGTCTTCACCCTCCCTAAAGATTACAGCCACACCTTTCCCGAGTGCTTTGATAAGACCGTGGCCAAGGAAAATGACAAGAAGAACCTGAGGAAACAAAGAGTCCTGCGTTCACTGCCCATCACTGTGCCTTCCAGGTATAAGCATACAATACACATAGATTGGATAATATAGGAAAGTTTTATCTATTGATATGGGAAAGTTATTAAGGCTCTAAAATACTAATTAAAAAGGCATAGTCAACAATTCGTAAAAAAGATGCGTGTGCTCTCTCTCTCTCACTTCTTCCACCTCTTCCTCCTTCTCCCTCTCTTTATCTCTCCCTTCCTTCCTCCTATCACCTAGGAAATGCACTGCAGGACTTCACTGAATGGCAAAACCACTGACCCCAAGTGACACACTGTCTCAGATCAGAAAATGGTGTCAACTCAAAGGGGGCAGAGGAGTCAGGAGGTCTTTGAACAAGCCACACACACCACTCTGTCCACCCTCATGAGGAACTAGCTGTCACTAGCATCAAACGGTATTGCTTCTTTCTAGCTTTATACGTGGTAGTTGTGGTCCTTAGCACAGCTTAAGGATGTCACTCCAAAGTAAGTACACTGAAGCCAGGTTCACTCAGTGACTTTAGAGGAAACCCATGAGAGAAAGAAATCTAAAATAGGCATTTCAACACATCATGCTGTTAGGTGATACTTTTCTGGGAGCTCCTGATAAAAGCAAGACTTTGGCAGATACAGCAACAGATTCACTATTGCCTATTTAAAAAAAAAAAAGCACTGTAGGCTAATTCACTTTCTAGCTTAATTGTTATTATTATTTTATTACTTACATTTTTGTTTTCTTTGTGTTGTTAGGTGAAAAAAAAAAAAGCAATGGGCATATAGATAAGTAAATTAATGGATATTCCATGGACTAATAGGAACAAACATGGTTTTAAGAAATATCCAAACAAAGAATAAATAGAAGGAATGTTCTGTCCCCCAATCTAGGGTAGACATGAGTAGACTTAATGCTAATCGCTATTTAAGTCATTCATTGTCATCTGGTTGCATTTACCTATAACCATAAAATTAAATGACCTACCCTGTGCATTTGTTTTAGGAGCACCGATTAGTGTTGTAACAACTTGAGACTGTAATTTATTTTTCAAGTAAAGAATAATGCAAAACTGTTTAGGTGCTTTCTCCTGCTGTGTGCTTCTGCTCCAGCAGAAGACATAAAAGTGGCTTGGCTGACGTTTTAAGTAAGGTCTTGAAATAATGTGTAACTATCTAAACGGTGGTGTGGTGCCCTACACTCTTAGGCTGATGATGATTTTCTAAAATAAGGCTCTACTTAAAGTAGGGAAGATGGGTAATGCTATTTATTTAGTCTTGTAAGTCTTATGAAGCTCACACTTCAAAAACATGTTTTTTTCTTCTTTTTACTTTTGCCCCTGCCATTTCTGGCTATCGTTATGACATGCCCCTCAACAGTGTGGTGAGTTTCTGTCGAGGAACATGTTGGTTTGGGATTTATAAATGTTTGAGCTCTCCAATCTTAGAGCAAAAGCATCATGTGAGCCGTTTTTTAGAAGCTGAGGTTAAAAAAACAGAGGAAACATAATCTTGCCAATAACACTAGAACTAGACACGTTATATATATTGGGAAAAGAAGAAAGAATAAAAACACTTGCTTCTAAATTGAAATTTGGTCGGAAGTCACAAGATAAAGTTTCAGGAAACAACCCATAACTAAGCTGAAACACTTTATTCAGTGTAAAAAAAAAGTAATGAGAGTGGGGAGAGATCCCTGTGGCTCAAAGGGTGGAAAAAAAAATGTAGAAAAAACCATTTTTTTAAGTGAGAGGGAGTTTAGTTTATCTTCCATTTCAAGATGTTAAAGTTTCCTAAAATCAAGAAAAAAACTGTGACTTGATAATAATAAAAACCCAAGAGGGATATTTAGTCTCATGCTACAGTTTTGCTAAGAAGGACAAAAAGTGTTCTCTATAGAAATTCAGAGGAATTATGAATAATTCCCATAATCAGACCTCTCTCATCCGAGTCCAGAACAGCAAGTGTGAGAAGGCACACACCTGGGGTGACGACGGTTTCCCTTCTCCTGTCCCTTCGTTAGTGTGAAACGTTGATCAGCAGGCCCAGAAAGCACCTGAGGAACTTCCGTAATCCCGCAGTAATCCTTAGCAGGGTTGTATAAATCTTATATAATGTCATGATGACAGATTTTTCAGAGAATCCTATATGTTGTAAGCTTATTCAGGGAAGGATCAAATTAAAGGGCATAGTTTTAAACTTGTGGTCTTGGTAGAGTGTCTGGAGACCCAAGATAAGCCTGACCTGGGCTGTCCCTAGTGGTCCAGGTCAGCATCCATGATGAATGGACCAGGACACAAAGCACCTCCTCTTATGCTGGAGCTGGGCATCCAGCCTTTGCAGCAAGGATCCAGCTGCCTCATATAAGGTCATTGTCTCCTCAAAGTCCACCCTGCTGAATCCCACAGGGTCTCCTGTTTCCCTGAGTAGAGACGGCCAATTACACATAAGTGCTATGTTTTCCGGCATGGTCAGACTTTTAAGCTTTCCAACTCCTCCACCAAACAGAAATGGCAAAATTAAGGGGAAAGAAAATCCATCCAATTGTGATGTCAAGTGCCTGAACACTTTTAAACTAAGCTATGATATAGTTACCTTAACTAGGTGACAGTGAGCACAGTTTATTGAATAAATAAATAAATAATAAACAAGCTGACTTCAGTCATTTTATCCACCCACTTTAACTGCATTTTACTAAGTCTGAATCCCATTATGTAAGGAGAGAAGTGGTCCTTTTTAGCACCAAAGACCCATTAGTACTTAATTGTTTCCACCTAATTACATAGTTATCTGCACGCACATCTGTCTCACTAGAGAAATGCAAGGTCTGTAACACACTGTTTCAAAACTTGATACGTTGAAGTCCTAATCCCCAATACCTCAGAATGTGACCTTATTTGGAGACGGGGTCTTTACAGATGAAGTTAGAAAGGGGCCATTTGGGTAAGTCCTAATCTAATATGACTGGTGTCCTTATAAAAAGGAGAAAGTTAGACGCAGACAGGGACACGCGCACAGGGAGAATGTCAGGTGAAGACCAGAGATTGGAGTGAGGCATCTACAAGCCAAGGAACACCAAAGCCTGCCAGCAAACTGCCAGAAGCAGGGACCAGGCAAGAAAGGATTCCTCTACAAGAGGGAGCGCAGCCCTGCTGACATTCTGATTTCAGACATCTGGCCTGCAGGACTGTGAGACAATCAAACTCTGCTGTTCTAAGCCATGCAGTTTGTGGGACTTTGTTACAACAGCCCTAGGAAATGAAAAACGCACTCCTAAGACACTCTCCTTTTATAAAAAGTAAAGATTAAGTCATTTAATAGCTATTGAGTAGGAATTAAACTACTTCGCTGGATTCGCCTCCCCCGACACACACTTCCCAAGTAGATTTTACTTCCATCAGGCCTCTTTAATTTAGGGGTGGGAAAGTCTTCCATATCGAACTTTTTTTTTTTTTTTATTACTGCTGCCCACAGCCTGCTGTATAATTTTTCATACCATTTATCACCAACATTAAATTTGTTTGTTTTCTCTCTACCCCACCAGGACATAAGCTCCGCGAGGACAGGGAGTTGGTTTCTGTTTCATTCTCTGCTGGCTTCCATGTGCCTGTCACAGTGTCTGGCACATAATAGCTCAGTAAATGCTTGTTGTGTGGCTGAATAAACTGATTACCATACAATGATCTGGAGGTGCAGGGATCAGACCCAGTGCAGGTGAGAAGAGAGTAGGGCAGAAGTTCTCTCTTTTCTAGGGAGGGTGAGCTGGTTCCTGCCCCCCAGACAATTACTCACACTCCCCATTATGAGAGCCCAAGTTTCCACAGTTCTCTCCTATTTGGATTAGAGGGAACGAGTGGGAAGTGCACTGGCCTGGGCATCAGGTTTTAAGCCATAGCGTTTCTAATTGGCCAGATTAGAAAAAATCTACTGACAAAAATCTATCAGGTGACAAAAACCTAATAGTTACACTGTTGAAAGGAAATGGAAAAACAGAAGAGAGTGGTAAATCAAATATGGGTTTTATAGAAGAGTTGTGATTCTTTCCCTTATTAGGTATGAAGTGTTAAGCACAGCCTCACTGAGCTTTAATAGCAACTTATCCCAACAATGGGAAAAAAAAAATAAAGCATTAAAACCCCTGCTAAAATGTGTGACAATAATTTTGTTCATTAATGGACGGAGTTAAAGTTGGAATAAAAAAAGTGATTCACTCATAATGTATTATGATTTCTAGTCACTCTAAAGTTGAACAAGCATATAACGTATAATAAAGCAATCTGAGTAGAAAATTCTCCTAGTTTCTTTTGATTTCCCCTAATCTTCTACAGGTGTCTTACCCACACCTACTTTGACAAAATTTTTTAAAGCGACTGGTTTTATCAAAATTTTGTAGAGCTTTAGACTCTATTTTAGTAGAAACAATAGCTCTCTTTTTGTTCATGTAATGTTAAATCAAAGTACTCAATTTCAATTGTCATAAACAGGTTTGAAAGCAAACTGACTCTGAATAATTGCACATTTCTATTGGTGGGAGTGAGTACCCACCCTTTCTAAAGAGTAGCCAACCAGTCCAAGAGCAACACGCAGCGATAATGGTACAGACATTTCACACAGGGAATGAGAGGCATGCTCATTCTCTCGACTCTGTTAGAGATGATAATTTCCAAAGCTTCCAGTGAACCCATCTTAGAGTTGTTTATTTGTTTTGTTTTATTTATACGTTTTTTTGTTGTTATCAATGCCATTTTATTTTTTACTTTTAAAATTTTTAATTAATTATTTTCTTTAAATTGAAATATCGCTGATTTACAGGGCTGTCTTAGTTTCAGGTGTACAGCAGTATTTGTGTCTTTTTAGCGAGGAATGGAGACAACTTGTATAAAACACTTAGTAGAGTGCCCAGAAAAACAGTAGGCACTGAATAAATGCAACCATTGTCTTTACAGAAATAAAGAACTTAGGCTAGGGATGATGTATCAGGTCTCTGCATTACAAAAGGTTGGGTAATTGTATGATTCCAAATTACTTATTCTAGTCAAGTCTTAAGAGGAAAAATCACACACTTTAAATGAAATATTACTCATGGAAGGTCAACAGACTACACGATTATCAACCAAAACACTAGCTCAAATTGGTCCAGCAAGCCACTAGCCAGTCACCCAGAACTGCCCTGAAAGAATGGACGCTTGATTGATAGGGTCGTTTGACTGAGGCAAAGAACAAATTCTGGGTCTTTCTGGGAGCTAGGATGGTTCCATAATATAAGACCTACAGTAGAAGTCCATGAGTGAATTCTGTCCAAAGCTGGAAAAGTACCTAAAGATAGAAACACAGCATAGGGGATAAAGGAGAATAACTTCCACGACTGCATCAAAGCAAGCTATAAGCCATGTGAGTGCAGTTTTAATGCCAACAAAAATGTACTCTTTGAAAATTGAAATGTATGGTATGTGCAAGAGCCCTCCAACAAGAAGAATGTTCAGTTAAGTAGAACATACCATTCCTTGGCCATGTGAGATAAGCTGGCATTCACTGTTCTTGCATTCACCAACTCCCACTTGTACAAGTCTGTACACAAGACACTTGAATGTTCCCGTGAAGCAGACACCCTGAGCTTTTGCAGGTGAATTTAATCATTACAATATTACTACAATGATGAAAGACATGCTAAAAATTGTATTCCTTAAAGCCAACCACAGTTATAAGAAATTCCTGTCTCTTCTATATTGTCAGCAACACCCACTCTACGATACTGAAGGGTTTACTTTTGACGGAAGCTTTTCAACAATTGATTTTATGTTTGAAGGTGGTTGTTTTATTTAGCAAAACCGTCAAGAGGTCTTTGGTGCTTCCCATCTCAGTAGTTTAACCAATACTTCATGACATCATTCATATCTAGATTTTTATCACAAATGAATACATTGTTCCTCCACCCAGAAAGATAAAATAACTTCCAAAGAGCAGTGCTTAACTTCCTCCTTTCTTCTCACAATATTATAACTTTGAAGGAAACTGCCTGAAGGGAAGTTTTAAAAATACATAGGAATCAAACACTCCTTCCTCCACGTCTACAAAATTTTGTATACCGGAGGGAATGCTTATAAGGATATTCACAGAAATGGAGCACTAGGACCTTTACTGCCTCTGTTGATGAATAAAGCATATTTAAGAGTAAATAGTTTGACTAGTAATCCTTTCAGAATTCCCAGAGCATATAGTTTCCATTTTTATCACAACCAAAGAGTTCTAGAGTTGAAGACAGTTTATTCACTTACGTGCCTTCTTTGTGGCTGCATCAGAGTCTACAGGTGGAAAAACAAGTGGTTGTCACTCTTATTTAACTTGCAGCTAAGCTAAGTTTGTCTTTAGTGGCAAAAGAAATAAAATACTACGTGGATAAATGTGTGTGTGTGTGTGTGTGTGTGGTAAATAGCTAGCTAGCTGATAGTTTACCCATTTAGAAGAAATAATTCTGCTTACTTAGTGTAATTAAAGATATGTTTTAAAAGGGTGTTGAAACTAGTAGTTAATAAGAGATCCTCAGGCAATCTCACACTTCCATGACAGTACTTCCTTTAGAAGTCAATTGTGAGGTAATTTTACAGTTGTTTTTGCTTCCTGGAATTTGGTTAAAGTAAGATGGGACACATTTATACAATATCAAAAGAGGCTCATTATTTCCCAATTATTTCTTGTGGCCTTAAGAAAAATGCCAGCAAAGCCTCTATCTCTGAAATTCTACTATACGAATGGTCTCTATTGCTATTAGATTTGTTTAATGACCGATCTAATTATTTATTGCTTCTCTCAGACCAGGGGCTGCTTGACAATAGAAAACATGTTTGTTCATTTTTGGAACCTTGGAACTCACACGGGGAATGTAGAAGGTTCTCAATAAATACTATTTGTATGCATGAGTAAAGAACGAATGCACGTGGTATTCAGTATTGTTTCATATCCTTTTTATATAAATGGTGTGTTCTATTTCCCTTGACTACAGTGGAAGGCTAAGGTTCACAGGTCCACACCAAAAATAGCTCTTAGAAGCATTCTGTTTGGCCCATGTGATACCAATAGAGTGTGGGTTTGTTAGTTTCTAATTGGGCTGGTTTTGAAATTGGAAATTTCAATAACAAATTTCATGTTGTTATTGTTTTAAAGGGAGGCATTTAAGGTTTCTCTTGAAAAAATCAAGATTTGACAGCAGCAGTGGGCTCAAATTCCCGCATGGCTATAATCAACTGGAGCTGAGTGGAGCCCGTCTCATTGAGAAAGTTCCAGTTCAATACCACTCCCTACTGTCTCAGGACACTGAGGCAAATTCTCAGGTTCCATTTATAACGGCACTTTATTGTTTTCCTTTCATTTTGCTCAGTTAGATTATCTCCCAGGCCCCCACGGGCATTTGAGTTTGCATCCACGTTAAATCTAGCTACTTCTTCCCATCTGTGTCTAATATCAGGCTATGTATGCACCAGAAATGGAGTAAATATTGGTTGATAACGATATGGTCATTGATCATAATAATATGAAAACCAGCGAAAAAGGTAAAATATCCTAGACACCACCACCGCTCTTCAAAAACTATATCCCACTAGAAAACAAATTTTAGATTCTTCAACTTTTGTTTCCAAATTATTGTAGTCAAACTGAAAATAAACAAAGCATGTTGCAATATACTACAAGCCAATGACAAACTAACAAGAGTAATAGTATAATTTAAATACTTCTTAAAATGCAGTGAAACACCTACAGTTTGATCCTGGATTTGACAATTTGACCCTAAACATTTTAGAGGAAACCTGGATAGAAGTTATCTCTAGCCAATAGCAAACAACATATATGACAGAGCAGAGTGCTAGGCTATGCTTTTCTTATCCCTCAGACAGGGACTCTTAAAAAGAAGGAGAAAATTAAAGGCCTGCATGCTCAATCCCTGAGTAACTGAGTTTTGAGTGAACTGCCCTTAGAGAAAAGGACTTTTAAAGGTGATCTGGTAGCTTATCAGACAAACATTTACTCACCAACAGCTGTAGTACTCCGTGTTCTGGGCCCTTCTCTTTCCCAAACACCCACTTTGGATTGCTGTTGAGACTTTTTACCTGCTTTCATTGATAGTGTATAGAAATACTGCTTGTTTCTATATACTGACTTCAGAAACATTGCTAAATTCATATATTAATTCTGAGTTCATATGAATATTCTCAAGTATTTTCTAAAACATAATCATGCCATTTGTGAATAATATATTTTTTAATTTTTTCCCTTCTAATCTTTATCCATTGTAGCTATTTTTCTTTCCTTATTGCACAGCTAGGACAGGTAGTTATTTTTCTTCCCTTACTGCACAGCTAGGACAGGTAGCAAAATGTTGAATAGAAGTGATTATAGTGGAAATTCTTGTTTCCGCATCTTTTGAGACAATCATACTTTGATCTTTATTTTGCTAATTGGTTAGTTATACAAATTCATTTGTGAATGAATAATTTCTAGGAATTAACCTAAGAATAGTCCCAACTTAGTTTTGATACACTATCCCTTCTATATTTTCAGAATCCTATTTGATAATATTTTTGTTCACATAAGAAACCGGCCTACAGTTTATCTTTCTTATAAACTTCTTGTCAGGTTTTGCCATCAAATTGATGCTGACCTCATAAAATAAGTTTAAAGATATTCCCTTCTCCCTATTCCTTATTCTTTGAAAGATTTTATAAAACAAAATAAATTTCTTACTTGAATGACTGAAAAATTTCACCAGTAAAAATATCTAGGTGTTTTCTTTGTGGGGAGGTTTTAAATTATTTAAATTTATTAAAAAACATTTGTGAGTGTTTAGGTATTTTAAGTCAAAAGGAAATGTGAACTTTTAAAAAGACGTGCAAATATATTAGCATGTAGATCTTCATAATATCCTGTTTTTTGTTAATTTTTTTATAATATCAGTAATGATATCTGATACTGGTAAAATGTGCTCTCTTGCCCTCTCTTTCTGCATCAATTGTGTTGAGTTTAAAATATTATTAATCTTTTAAACAACAAGCTTTTGCCTGTTTTGAAGTTCTCTATCATGTGTTTGTTTTCTATTACATCAATTTCTTTTCTTATCTTTATTATTACTTTTCTTGTACTTTTGCTTCTTGAGCTGAATACTTAGATCACTGATTTTCAGCCTTCCCTACTTTTTAATACATGTCTTTAATGCTATAAACTTCCCTCTGAGCAATTCTTTAGCTGCATCTCACAAGTTTTGATATGTAACATTTTCATTATCATTCATTTCAAAATATTTTCTAATATGCATTAAGATAGTTTAATTCCATAAATTATTTAGAGTATTCCTTAATTTCTAACCACTTAGACATTTCTAATTTAACATTTTGTTATTAATATCTAGGTTAATTCCACTGTCAGAGAATATACTCCATAAGAATTTTTCTTTTTTTTTTTTTGCAGTACGCAGGCCTCTCACTGTTGTGGCCTCTCCCGTTGTGGAGCACAGGCTCCGGACACGCAGGCTCAGCGGCCATGGCTCACGGGCCCAGCCGCTCCATGGCATGTGGGATCTTCCCGGACCGGGGCACGAACCCGTGTCCCCTGCATCGGCAGGCGGACTCTCAACCACTGCGCCACCAGGGAAGCCCCTCCATAAGAATTTTTTTAAGCATTACACCTGGATGAATTTAATCTTTTGAAATTGAATGAGTTTTACACATGGCTATTTTAGACTCAACACATTTTTTTCTATTTATCTTTTATCTATATTATTGTTCATGAAATTGTCTTAAGAACTCTAATTCCTCTTACACCTTATCAAATAATTAATCTTCTCTTATCTCTCTTCAAGTTTTATTTGTAAATATGAATCCATAGGATGGGTAAAATCCAAACAAAAATGATAGCTAATGTTTTATATTTTATTTCTCAAATTATTATGCAACTTAACACTGATTTTCAAGTGTGTTTTGTGTGTATAGTTGGCAATTAAGAGGCCATATACACAGTTTATATTGAAAACATAAATATTATGGTGCAGTTTTTATATTCATTTAATATTTGGTTCATAATCAGATTTCTCCTTTGGAAAAAAAAAAGGATAACTAAGTCTGAGTCATAAAGAAACAGTGCTTGGGTTACTAATTAGATTCATCACTTAGAAAGACATCTGTAATAGTGGTAAAATAATTGTCAACGGCATTTTTTCATCAGGTTTAAATCTCAGGGTAGAGCCGACAGAAAATACCCATGGGCTATTTTGTGTGTGTGTGTGTTCTTCCATATCCATTTCCACTCTTCTCTGCCCTCCTTTTTGCCTGTGGAGGTTGACCCCCTACCTACTGTTTCAACTGGCACCCTTGCCATCGGACTCGTTGTTAGATGAGTGCAACAAGAGGCCCTACAAGAACAGGTGGTGGGAAGAGAAGTCAAGAATGTTTTTCCACTCTTTCCTCCCTGACCATGGTTTTGACACTGGCTACATCCCTATCAGGCCCAGCTCCTATCAGGCATCCCTTCTTCTACTTGCAGAAAGTCCTAGAACCTTTCATTTGTTCTTTTATTAATTTAATTGAGTGCCAACTATGTTCAGGTAGTATGCTAAGTCCTACATAGCTAAGTGTGAAGAAAAAAAGAATATATATATGTATGTATATATGTATGCATGTGGGTATATATTATATATGTGTATGTATACATATATATGCACGTAAGCACGTATGTATGTATTTGTATGCATACTTATCTTATTTCCTAAAACTATTTTTGGATGGCCTCTCCCTACCTATAGTGAAGACAATCATACCTGATGCATTCTTGAAGATTCAACCAAAAAAAAAAAAAGTATCTTTTTAAATTTACATGCAATTTAACTCTGAAATTGAAATTGTATTTTAATCACACTGAAAGCCAACTTGTTTTATTTTTAAACTTCTTAAGTGTATTCTGGATCCTTTGACAAAGCAAATAATTCTTTCAGAGAGATTAAATCCACCTTAATTCATCTGTTTTCTAAGTTAAAATGTGTGTATTCAGTTTTTCTTTCCAACTTTTAAAGTTCAACTTGTACAAATAGTGTATCTTACTAAGCCTTCGCTTAAGCTGTCAGTTAAGGAAGTAAGTCTGCAATTGTCTACAGACTAGAGCATTTAGTTGTTGACTCACAGACGACTTTTATTGCTTCCGTTTTTTTTTTCTTTTTCTTATTAAATATCACAACATCTATTTTCTATTATCTGGAAGCATGACAGTAAATCTGTGAAGTTTAGGCACAATATGAACATGAATGAACTTTTAGTTTATAACTGTATTATCTCCAACTAGATAGGTGGCAAATGTTTTTGCGAGACACAGGATCTTTGGATCAGTATCACATATTGTAAAGACACATGGAAAATGAGACCTTCTGTAGTGAAAACACGACATACATTCTCATAGTTATGATTAAAAGTTTACCCTAAAAGTTTACCAAGAGTGGCATACTTCTATGAAATGTGAGGTCAGTTGACCTAGATATGGTATAAAGTCCCTCCCTCATACATTTTTTTTTAAAAGCTACCATAGCAGATAACATCTGGCTGCATGTAATCTAAATTCATCTGAAACCCCAATGTAAACAAGCTCACCAATAGCAAGAGGCAGTTAAACATTCCACTGGCTTTAGATAATTGAAACCATCTTCTAAAAAATTACCTTCAATTACCAGACTCCAGGAAAGAAGCAGACAGCTCTGGCAAAGTACCAGAAAGGAGGCAAAGGAGGGAAGAGTGGGAGAGGAGGGAGAGAGAGAGAACAGTCTATTTTCCAGAATACAATGGAAGATCATTAAATATTCTACTGTATTTGTAAGATAAAATGGTTAATGTCATGCCCACCCAAAAGATATTTTTAGTGGGAACACAGTATTAGAGCCTAGAAAGCTACTGTCATTTGCTTTTATTACAGATTCTTGCTTTCAAGCAGTAATACCTCTAAAACATTGCAGGCAGAAAGATTTCTTAAATCCAATTTTTGAAAAAAAATCTAAGAAAATAACCACAATTTCCCAGTTCTTAACATTTTAAAAAAATTTCTTGTAACTTGCAAGCATGCATGTGAACCATTATTTATAAATATTTAAGTATCTACATTTGGTTTTTGAAATCATAAACTAGAGTCATGCCTAAAAAAATCACAATTCTTCTGTTTTATAGCATATGTGGTATTAAGGATATCATAGCTTTCTTATGAAAGGATTATCAAATGATTTCATCTTTTTAAAATCTTTTCCACATCTAATCTCTGGAAATGGTGGAACAAAAGAATTTGCTTAAATCCTCTTACATCTTAAAGGCTGTATGGAGTCAGGAATAATGTATCATATTACTTCAGATTAATTATATATTGCAACAATCAACTAGTCCAGCAGTCCCCAACCTTTTTGGCACGAGGAACCGGTTTCGTGGAAGACAATTTTTCCATGGATGGAAGTGGGGAGGGGGGATGATTCAGTCAGTAATGCAAGCGATGGGGAGCGATGGGGAGTGGCTGATGAAGCTTCACTCGCTCACCCACTGCTCAACTCCTGCCGTGTGGCCCAGGGGCTGGGCACCCCTGAACTAGTCAATCCCTATGTCAACCTACTGCATTAGTACCTTATCAATGATAATAAAGTAGTGATGGTAATTTGAACCACCTGCAAATACTACTACTAATAATGCAACTGAATTTTTGTGCTAGATAACCACATCTGCTTACTTCTAATTGAAAATGTGCATTTTAACTAGCTTCTAGACAGATGCATTATGACATCTAAATTCTACAGACTGAGAACTGTGTTTTATTTATATTGTGAGCAGGATCATTAAACCAGTTCTGACACAATGGTATAAGCTTGCTGTAAAGAATGTTGCAGATGGGAAGTTCATACTTTAAGAAGAGATTTCACTTCACAAAAGTGATTCTAAAGCCAATAACCAGAAAGAAGTGAGTGATTTTCTCTACTGCATAGCCTCAAATAAGTTCTAGATGAAAAAAAAAAATGAATTGGCTGCCATATTTAATGCAGTTCTTACCATAATTTGTTCATGGATGTGTTAACACCTGTCTCTATCACCCCCACCTCCACAGTATGCCAAAGATCATGAATGCTTTGTACATAGGAGTACATTCAGGGTCAGAGTTCCTGACACCTAGTAGTAGGAACACAAGAAATGTCTGTTGGATGAATGGATGAATGAATGAATGATTGTTCACAGCTGTAACCATTTTGATCCAAATATTCCCGACATTTTTAGTCACTATGTAGCTGTAGACTTGAAGCATTAATTAAGCTGGTGTAAATAGGATAACTGAGTCCAAGTCCAGTCTAAGCCCTGACAAGCCCAGGCTCTGTTCCACTGTCGACTAAAACTCTTCACCTTACTTTGTCCTTACCATTTACAGGTTCATCTTCCCACAAAGAAGTCAGATCTATTTTGAAAGAGAACTTGATTTGCAGTCTGCATCAAATCCCTTCTTGAAATAGGCAATGCACCATTAATAACTTAATAAATTAAACTGAAGTCTGGAAATAAGGTGACTAGGTACTTATCCTAGTTCTCTCTTTCGAGCTAAGAGACTTCAGGAGCATTATGTCTTTTTAAGCTGCAGTTTGCTTCTTTGCAAAGTACACACAATAAATCCCTAAGGTTTGTCTTTCAAGGAAGTCTGACAAAAATTAAGGCTTAAGTGTATTCACTGCAGAAGTTGAGGACTTTCCTTACTGCAACATTTAGTTGGAGTTTACCCAAGAACTGGGATGTCTGTGTTTGATGTGTAGTCAGTTTTTTAAGAAATAATGCAAAGTTGTTGTTAATGGTTATCAGTGACTCCCGGTATAATGGACTTCTGTCCATGTACAGGCAGTGACCAACAATCTGGCGAAATTTTTCTTTTTCACTTGATGTCTGTATTGACATATTTAAGGTTTACGAAGGATTGGGGAAGGTTGAAGGTGTCTGAAGTCATTTCCCTTCCTGAACAGGCCACCAAGAGCAGCGGCAGGCCCGGTCACCTGTGTACATGGCAAGAAGCTCCTTTACAAAGGCCTAAGAATTTCACGTGGAAACTAAATGAATACAGGAAAAAAAGGACAGTCTTAAAGAAAGATACAGAATCCTGGCCCCTCTTAATCTCTCTTCCTGGTTTTAAAGTCTCGGCTGCTTTTTATTCGTTTTCATTTTACCCAGCTTCTACTTCTAGGACCACTTGGAACCTTCTTTTGAGCGCCCAGTCAAGAATTCAGGGCAGTCTCAAAAGACAGGCATGTTGCCACCCCCTCTTACCCCACGCCCTCGCTGTGATCTAAGGGGGTCCCAGGTCAAAGCATGTGAGTAATAGGTGGCGCCCTTTCTCTATTAGTATCTTTGATGGGGTCTCCCTTCAGCTGAAAGCCGCTAATTAGAGTTCTGAGTATCAAAACTACTCTACATACTAAGGTTAAGGAACAAAGTTCTCAGTTCTCTTGGCCTTTGCAGAAACAAGGTCCTTATGTGGGGTTTTCTCAGCAAAGATCCCAGATCCTGGTAGATCTTGTCTCCAGAGGTCTCCAAATGAAGCAGGCTGGCAAATCTGCAACTTCTAAAATACCAACCCTTAGCTTCGTAACTCAAACTGTGTCTCTCCTTTTGGAGCACTACTCCAGCCACATCCTTTCTAAAGGTCTAAATTCAACATTATCTATTATTTATTTCCCACCTACTAACTCTCAGGATGATCACATTTCCACATCCTTTCACTGACATAGGTAAGCTGGCTCCTCTCTGAACTTTAGGATTTATGGCTTCAAGTGAAATCCCAGGCCATCTGGTGGATTCTGTGCAAATGATCAATGTAACTTTCTGCTTCACTCAATGCACAGCTGTTTATCAAAACTGACCCAACCCAAGGATCATTTTAGATTACTGATTTTGCACCAAAATGGTTACAGCTGCAACCACAGCACATCAAGAGCCCCAGAGATTTTTTTTAAATTATTAACTAAAAAATTTTAATGAAAAAATTTTTAATTTATTTAATAATATTTTATCTTCCCACTACTGGGCATATACCCTGAGAAAACCATAATTCAAAAAGAGTCATGTACCAAAATGTTCATTGCAGCTCTATTTACAATAGCCCAGAGATGGAAACAACCTAAGTGCCCATCATCGGATGAATGGATAAAGAAGATGTGGCACATATATACAATGGAGTATTACTCAGCCATAAAAAGAAACGAAATTGAGCTATTTGTAATGAGGTGGATAGACCTAGAGTCTGTCATACAGAGTGAAGTAAGTCAGAAAGAGAAAGACAAATACGGTATGCTAACACATATATATGGAATTAAAAAAAAATGTCATGAAGAACCTAGGGTTAAGACAGGAATAAAGACACAGACCTACTGGAGAAGGGACTTGAGGATATGGGGAGGGGGAAGGGTGAGCTGTGACAAAGCGAGAGAGAGGCATGGACATATATACACTACCAAACGTAAGGTAGATAGCTAGTGGGAAGCAGCCGCATAGCACAGGGAGATCAGCTTTGTGCTTTGTGACCGCCTGGAGGGGTGGGATAGGGAGGGTGGGAGGGAGGGAGACGCAAGAGGGAAGAGATATGGGAACATATGTATATGTATAACTGATTCACTTTGTTATAAAGCAGAAACTAACACACCATTGTAAAGCAATTATACCCCAATAAAGATGTTAAAAAATAATATTTTATCTTTAAATATTTATTGAATATTTTAATTATTAAATTTTAAAAATCAAATTATTAATAAGATACAAAACAATGTCAAAATGAGTCTTCTTCACTTAGAATATTTCTCTGTTCTTAAAATATTATCAGGTTGATCTGCTGATTATTTCATCATATGGCATTATTACATACGATTCCTTCATCCATATGTAATAATGAGATTTGGGAAATAATTGGGATTGTTCCAAAATGGCTAAATTTTGTATGTTACTATACGGTGAAATACTTTTTAAAAAGCTATAACTGGCACACACATATATCTTGGCACTACTTCGTACATACTACATATTCACAGATGCTTATTGATGAATTCACCTTTGTGTGATTTTTATTTTAATATAAATTTATCTGTTTCTTCTTCTAATCTGAAGTTTTTATTAATTTCTATGAATACAGACTCCCATGTGAAAAGTACAGAATTATTGAGACTAAATAATTTAAATATTAAACAGTACTTTTAAATGTCCTCAAGAATTCTGGACAGAGATGTTTTAAATAAACTATTAAAAATAAAACTCACATATAATCCCTTGCATTTCATCAGCTTCCCACCAGGGGAAATTCTATTTGAAAATGAGCTTTGTTAGATAGTTTTCAAGCCAGAGTTGATGTTGGACTTGTGACCTTTAAAAGCTCCTGTGCAGAGAATGGTCTGCGTAAATCCCTACTGATAGAACCACTCAGATATGCCAAATCTTCAGTTTTCAGTCTGCAGTGAAATAAATTATATTTTCAGAGACAAGCACTACATGAGGCATCAGTGCAAAGACACAGACTCCTGCAGGAGCTTCTGAAGAAACCCTTCCTTCCTCTAAGTTTCACGAGGACAACTGGTAAGCGTCAAAATCATCCCTCTGGAGAATTTAAACCTCTCCTCTGGCAAAACTTTGGCTGCCTTGCCTGTTCCCCATAAATTCAGGGGGTGTGGGTGTGCTTCATATTTGTAAAATCTAACTTTCGGAAAATATTCATCAAGATCTGCCACGTTAACTTTGACCCTCCCATTTCGAAACACAGAGGACAGAGGAGCCACTCCCTGAAAACAAGCTGGGGAGGTAATTCTTCATCTCTCCCAGCTCCAGAGCTTCATTCTGAAGGTTTCCTTCTCCCTGAATTCAGACTAGCCATGCACTGATTTCTGAAACTTCTGCTTGTGAGATTTTACCTTACGTCTTAAGTCCTGACCATCAATGAACCTTATTAAAAGTGTCCTGAAGACTTACACAAAATAGGATCTCATGGAGAATCTAGCACTTATCATGCATAGAGTACATATTCAATACACATTTGACAGCTTAGTGAAACTAGGAAATTGTACAAAAACCATGAAGTGTGTCTACAGAGTAAACTAATTTTCTGTTCTTTTATAACATATTTTACACCCTCATCTCCTTCAGAAGCTGGAATACAGTCAACGGGATCTTCTCTGTTCAACACATGTTTGGAAATGCTTACAGACCCTGTAACTTATTCTTCAAAACCTCTGGGATAGTGATACAAAGAATTGCACATTGCAGATACATTTCATTTTTTCCAAACAGTCTAGAAGAAGTCAGAGACAAGTCTAGTGAAAAAAAGTACGTGGGCAGGTGGCTTAATAACAATGACAGCAACAACGCTGATTAGAAGAGTAGGTAGCACATTTTGATGTGCTAGTTGCCAAGGACTGGATTAAGCTCTTTACCTTTTATCCTCAGAGCAGCTTTGTGAAGCAGGTTTAATCATCATCCCATTCTAGAAATGAGAGAGCTGAGGCCCTAGGAGGTTAGGCAAATTGCCTCAAATCAAGTGTTAGATCTGAGACTCAAAAGTACTTGCTTTTAACAGCTAGAAATACTGCTACCCCTAGGGATGAAAAATGAGGGGGGACTGTAAAAGAAAATGAAACTAACTTTTTTTTTTCCTAGGGCTTTTAAATAGGCCATAGGCAATTCCCAAACTCTTTGGAAGTGGCAGTTCCAGAGAACTGAAATATTTAACTGCTTGAGGTTAAGAATACCACCTCTCGTCCTTGTGCAGGAGTTCTGGGTAAACGTGTCAAGGACTCAGGTCAGCATCTATTATACCATACTATCTAAAAGCACCACAGGGTCCTTAGAAGAACTTGGTTCCAAAGCGTATTTTACATGTTTGCAGGCCATGAAAAATTTCTGCCTTTGAATGAGGATTTGGTTCTGTGGTCTCCTGAGGTTCTGAGGAGGTGATGGGGAGGGAAGTGAGCCTGGAGGTGATGGGGAGGGAAGTGAGCCTGGAGGTGATGGCAGAGGCAGCTTTGCCAAGGTGAGCCCCGAGGTTCCCCCCAGCTCCTCCCCCATCCTCAACCCCACCACCACCCCCCACCCCCATCAGAGCATCGCTAGTTTTAGCCGATTTATGTTTTGGGGCTCAGAATAAGAATTTTTCTTTAACGTGTTTGCTGTTTTTAAAGGTTTCTCAGAGACTTTTCATAAACACCTAAGGTAAAGAATCGTTTGTGAAACGTGTTCCTTTATTTACCTAAACTTTAGCCTCTTTGGTTAACTTGACTGAAGAGCTCCAGCACTTAGAAAGGAATGTAAGTTATTTGGCTAACATGTGATTTGGATGTTTTGGAAAGATAAAGTCTATAATTAAGAGATTGCCTAACAATGGATCCTCGGGGAACTGAAGGTCATTTCCCATAAAAATGTGCAGCCACGGGGAACCCCAGGTGAGCTATATTGCACTCAACCCTTCTCCTACACTTGGTCATTCATTAACTTTAATTAGGGCCATAAAGAGATGCCTAAGGAAAACGGAAATTCTCATTTGAAGATAACATTGTAGTCACTCCCTTATTCCTTCCAGAACTGAAGACGGAGAAAGAGAATTTTTGCTTGACTTTTGTTTAAACAAGCAACCAGGAGAGAACAGCCATTCAGTCTGGGCTAGGTGCCATGTCTTCAATGGCCTAGGAATAGCCCAGCAGCTGTCTCTATGCCAAATATGAAGTCTGTCTCCATTGAGGACAACTTCCTTGTCGAGATAAAATCCAAAGGTTATTTTCAACCTTCAGACAAAAATCAAAGGCTATAAGGAATGATCACTCCCACATGCCTTACTACAAGGTTTTTAATACTTGGCATTTCTTAGATTAGAAAGGATCGTAATCATTTATCAGCCAAAAAAAGCTAAGATTGCCAACTACACTCATTAGATCACCAGAGAGCTATTCCATCAACGGAAAGCACTTGTTAATCCATCTTGCCAACAACGGAGCCTCGACATGTTTCTTTTGGAAGGTGAGCCTTCTCTGAGTGGCCCTGCTAAGCAGTCCCCTCTGTTGTGACCTGAAAGGCTTGTCAAGTGCATGCAGAGCTTCCTATACACACCTCACTGCTCAAGACAAAGGGAGGCAGATGGACAGAGGAGACAAATGATCACCCACTGGAAACAACAGTTATGAGTCAGGGTGAACTTCCTTCCTCTACATGCCAGTAGTGAGAACATCTGTAGGGAATTCCAGAGAGCATCACGGAGAAAAATGTAGTTCAAGAGGCAAAGTTCAGGACCCGTGTTTGCTTTGGCATCCTGAGGTGAAAATGTTACTGACTTATCTAAGTCAGGAGCTCAAAATGCAATTGAGTGAGGGGTCACGTGTCAGCTGAAGCCAGATGGTGCGTGACTGTCTTTGGAGACATTTAAAATGATGATAGTGTGAGTTCCTAAGAAAGTTCTCCCAGGTCTGGAATATCTTTGATTCTTTCCACCCCTTTCAAGAGTGCAGTGATTCACAATATTTTTCCATAGTTACCTCAGAATGGCCATGTTAGATAAGTTAAAATGTCCCATTTTAAAGATGACTTGCTAACTCCCAGAGACAATGAAAGGATAGCAGAATCCTGAACTGACATTTCTTTTTTACTCTTATCTGGCCTTTGGTATTGACACAATCTGATCATTAAACCAAAAGGCTTGGAGGGGAAGAGTGGACCATGGTGAGTGGGCTACAAACAAAGAAAATGATTTTGCTCCTTCACTATATTCATAATTCTCAGACTGGATGCCCCCCAAACCCCGTCTCCAACTCAGTGTCCATACATTTCTTACTTCAGGGCTTCTTACTCAACGTTTGGACTCATTCTCAAATTGCAGCTATTTGTCTCCACTCCAAAATTTCCTTCCCTCTTCCCTACAGTTTTTAGATACATCAGACCTGTACTAATTACTTATTATTTATTATACTCCACCTGAACAACTTCCCCACCATGGCCATCTGGCAGTTTCTTTCATCTTGATGTCATGTAACCTGTCCTCTTTCTCATTCAACTAAAGTAGCAGCTGATTACAAGTCACTAAAAAAGGAAAAAAAAATAAAGTGAAAGGAGAACTTCCAAGGCACGGAAGTAACTAAGCAAATCTTCATTACTGGAGATGTTCTTAGCTTTGCCTAACAGACAAAGGCAAGTAAAACCTGAGATTCAGTAAACAAACAAACAAACAAAAAATCAACCAAACAAACAAAAAAACCAAGACCCTTTTACCACTAATTATTCTACTATTATTTTTCGCTCAAGGCCAGCCCGGGGCCTATCTTAAAAGAACAATTGTACTCTCCTCCCCTCCAAACTCTGGTGGTAACAATACAAGTGACATTGGATTAAAATTACCCTCTAAAGCAGCTCTAAAACTCAAAGGGGTGGGGTCATCAAAATCCAGCTCCCTAAGAGGGAAGAGAACATACCAATCACACAGCCTTTAAGAGGAGAGCTCTGTTGTACTTGGATAGATATTTGAGTTTCCAGCCCTTTTAAGCAGCAGCTGACTTGTGCCCAGGCTCTAGCTTTGATAGCTGGCGGGGATCCCCCTGAATGGAGGCTGGGACTGTGGACTATGCCTTAGCGACCAGGCCGGCTTCCACAAGTCAGAAGCACTGGTTCATTCCAGTGACTTACATGAACCCTACATTTCAAAAGTCTCATCATTCCAAGAAGGGGTGCACTGCTATCACCACAATATCTCTACTATCTACCATTATTTGAGGACCGTTTTTTCATTTGAAACACACATTCATATATACCCATGTACACGTACATACATATACATATGATTAGAATTATAGTAAGGCTTCTCCAAAGGAGGGATGTTTGGACCAAGATGAAGAAAAAGCAGACATTACCTAGGCTGAGGGAGAAGACAAAAGGATGAGCATTCATGTTTCCAGGGGTGTGGCTGGAGCAGGTGGTGAAGGAAGAGGCTGGAGACCTCGGCTGGCTCACCTCAGAGCAGGACCTGGCAGAACAAGATGGGGACCCTTGCTGTTTCTCTAAGAGCCATGAAAAATGGGAAGCTGCCCTAAATGTTGAAGTTAGGTGGGAGTCACAAACACACGTGCACTTCTCTGGCTACACCCTGCAGGAGAGGGGAGAGGAGACCAAGGGGCTGAGAACATTTGCTAGGAGGCCTCTGCCCTAGCCTGGAACAATGGAGACAAAGTGAAACAGACAAAGGGTAGGGATTAGAAGGTAGAATAGACTTGACTCACTGAAGGCTTGATTGTCCTGGGTGAGTAAGAGAGAGAACAAGGAAGACATTTGGATTCCCAGCCAGGCTCTAAACTCAGTGCTTTATGTACACTGTCCCAGTCAATAAAAATAGCAAGCACATCCTGAGTATCTACTGAGGTAGTGTAGTGTAGTGTCACAAATATGGTCCCTAGAGGAAAAGACCATGAGAACTTGAATCCTGGTCCTAATGCTTAGTAGTTACTTAACCTTGGCCAATTATGTAAGCTCTCTTTGCCTCTGTTTCTTCATTTATAAGATGAAAATAATGACTGCACCCACCTCATAGGGTTGTTGGGAGGATTAAATAAGGTGATATACATAAAGTGCTTAGAAAGGCACCCGGCATATGGTAAGCACTCAATAAATGCTATTACCACGTGCCAGGAGTCAACTTGCACATTAGATGTGTTATCTCATCCACACAATAGGCCTGAAAAGAAGGCATTATTATCCCCATTTTACAGATGGGGAAGTGAGGCTCCGAGGGTTTTGAGAACATATCAACACCACTGAGTTAATTTAGAGACAAAGGCAAAACTGAAAACTGTTTTGTCTAGTTCCAAAGTTCATATTTTTCTCTTTTAACAGAATGAGCAGCTTCACTTTGAAGGATTTCCAGCATGAGAACAAAAGATAAGAATGACTACTTAAGCTTCCTCATTAAGCAAAAGGACTCATGGAACTAGCTGCCCTCGCAGATTGGCATTTGTGAATAAAACTCCTGGTCAAACATTGACATTTACGTCAAAACACAATTCACATAACTTATCAAAAAGCCATTTCTTTTTCCATGAAGCTCAAAGTATTGGGAGGTAGGCTTCTCTGAAATAAACAATTGAAACTGTGTCTTTTAAAAAAATCTGTTAACAAGACATTATTGTTCATTTTCAGAGAATATTTCTTTCCTGTTACTATCAACCAATAGTAATACTGTAATGATTTTTTTGTTGGTTCTTTTATGCCAACTTATATTTCAACACACAGTTAAAGTATACAGCTCACTGGAATCCAGTATTTGCCCAAATGCACACTCTAGTCTAGACCGATCCCTAAAGAATAGTTAGAAATAAAAGTTTTACAAATTTTCCTGTAATCCTGTGTTCATATAAATAAAATAGCAATGCCATCCTTTGCAATCCAGGGGCAACTTGGGAAGTTTTATGCAACCACGGAGAGAAAAGAAATTGTTGGCAGAGCTGCAAACTTGTTCTTTTCTCATTTATTCTCAAAGGTTAACCAGATGTTTAAACCATCATAGAACCTTGGTATTGGGTTTGGAGGTGAAATGGACCCTGGGGATCATCGTGTTTCCTTCCTCCTTTTATGGGGAAAAATTTAAAGTCGAGAGACTTTAAATGACCATTTCAAGGTCACACAGCTAGATGGTGGCTAATGACCAACAATTATATGCGAAGCCCAGTGACTGATAATGGCAAAGGGGGAAAGCTAGCAAGATTAAAAGATTTAGTTACACTGGCCATTGCCTGTAGAAGTAATGGTTTGTGACTCCTTAGTGGTTTCTGATAACACTGTAAATATCTGGTGAATTAGCCAACTTAAGAAAAAAAGAGTCTACTTCTGTGATGGGGACCCTTGAGGCCACGTCAATAGAAATTTCAAAATACTTATCTCCTAATGCAGGGTAATTTAGTACTGAATGGACAGATACTACACGTTTTCCTCTCACTTTCATTTCTGAGGGACATGGAAAAATCTCAACAGAATCAAGTATGCTGGCATGTAAACCTCCTCCCTTAAACAATTGTTCTTTAGGTTCTTCTCTACAATGATGGCAGCTGGAGGAAAAAAATCAAGTCCATGGGTGCTAGTTACAGCTCATTTGTTTTTGTTGATTTCATCACCACATGGAATCCCAGCTCCATGTCAGTTTACCTCCCGTTTTAAGGAAGAACTTGAGACTTAAATATGAACAGAAGGAGGGATGGGCTTTGGAGGCTTGTTCCATTTAAAAGAAAGCAATTTCCAGTGGTGTTTTCTTCCTAAAATATTATTACATTGGTCCTGTTATAAAACAAATTCAACAGAATACATAGTTAGCTATTAGCCATTCTCCAAACCACACTATTTGTCATTTTCTTGTGTTTTCTTACTTTCTCCCTAGATTAGACCTTCCAGTTTCGCTCTTATAATGATTTCTTCCCTTCCTCCTTTTTACTCCGGCTATGATCATTAGCACTGTTCTTACACATTGCTGTTTACAACGTGCTAGGAACAGGCAAGCACTGTTACACCCATCATCTCCTTTGATTTTCACAATATCCAATAAGATGGGTATGATAGCACCAATATCCAGCTGAGGAAACTGAGGTATAGAGGATATGGGATGGGCCCAAGGTTACAGCCGGGGTAACCCAACGGTTCCAGTTTGCCCAGTTTGGCCTTCCGATTACCCCAGACACTAATTGTGTGTGTTGTGTGTTGGAGTTTTTGTTTGTTGGTTTGTTTTGTAATTTCAAAACTCTTTCTTTTACATATTACCTAACAACATGCACCTACAAAGATCATGAAGTATCAGAGATCAAAAGAATAAAGTGAAAAAGGTAAGATGATGCTACGGTCATTTTTTTTCATTTGAGTTTTTAAAAAGAGATCGACCTGATATGCTCTGTCTGGCAAAGACTTGTCCTAAGTTCTGTTTTCACTTTGCCCTAGGGTAGGGAAGGCTATTATCATTATTATTTTTTCTTAAGAGAAAAATGTAGCAGATTTTTCTTCTGGAGTGTAAATAATGCCAATTCTGGCCAAGGACTAATTTGAAGGTAAATATCTATGTCCACCCAGGGGAACTATATTGAGACACCCTATTTTTCCATTCCCTTGTAATTTCAGCTGGGAAGTGGCATCTCTTGAGCACGCAGCAGCCATTGCTTTTGGAGAAACAGCTTAATCTAATGGACTCATCAAATGGACGGCACTCTTTTAATTAAAACACTTTAATAAAAATGTGTTTGCATAAAATAACTGAGAATAATAATGGATTATACTTGCTGAATACTCAGCTAGAGTCAGGCATTATATTTGACACGCTGTACATGCACTGACTTAATCCCAAAACAATGCATGAGGATGCTATCATCCCCATTTATCAGACAAGGAAGCAGAAGCACAGAGATGTTAAATAACTGACCCAGGATCACAGGGCTGGGAAGTGGCAGACTAGGATTTGAACCCAAGCAATAGAGGCTATGTCCTTAATACCCAGGCTTACACTTTTCCACCCATTTAGAATATAATCTAGAAACCAATTGTAATAGATTGAAAATAGCCCCCAGATATGTTCACATCCTAATCCTTAGGACCTGTGAATGTCACCTTATATGACAAAAGGGACTTTGCAGAAGTGATTAAGGATCTTGAGATGAGGAGATTATCCTGGATTATCCAGGGGGGCCCAGGGTAATCAAATCACATGTTCCTTGTGAGAGGGATCCAGGAATAGTCAGAGTCAGAGGAAAAGCAATGTGATAACATGGACGGAAGCAGAGGGTGGAGTGACATGCTTTGCCGATGGAGGAATCGGCCACAAGCCAAGGAATACAGGCTCCACTAGAAGCTGAAAAACACAAGGAAACAGATTTTCTTCTTAGAACCTCTGGAAGGACCTCAGCCTCCCAGAAGCTTGCCTTTAGCCCAGTTAAGCTGACTTTGGACTTCTACCTCCAGAATTGGAAGAGAGTACATCTGTGTTGTTTTAAGACACTGAATCTGTGGTAATTTGTGACAGCAGCATCAGGAAACAAATATACACGACAGTGAGAAAAAGAGCTGCACACCGGCCCTGAATTCTCTGGAATGATCAGAGAAGCATCTGTGGGCAGAAAACTGGAATGGCCATGCTCTTAACACTCTGAAGCAGGAGCCAGCTCTCTGGGAATATTCTCTAAAGTGTCTGCTCTGAATCCGTCCTGGCCTCTGCCTTCCTCAGGGTCTGCACAGGGCCTCGAACACTACCTTCTTGAGACTTAATAATTCCGTTTGAAGCTAGGAACCATAATTCCCCTCCTGTTATACATCAAATATGTACACGATTTTGCTTAATTTCTCCTTCCCTCCTTACTTCTAAGTGTTTGGCATACATCTCTTTCTTGCCCATGAAATATTTTCTCTCCTTTTCATCACAGGTACAAATAATTGCTTTGCCACTTACTAGCTGTGTGACCTAGGGTTGTTAAGTAGACACTCTGTGCCTCAGTTTCCTCACCTGCTAATGGGGATCGTAAGGTGCCCACCCTGACAACCTCCAGGACTTGTTGGGAGTATCAGATGACTCACCACACGTGAAGCCCAGCATATTCACTTAGAACGTGTTAGTTTCACTGTTATCTCTGAGGTCCCTCTTTCACTGGGCTTCCTCCCCTCATCCAAACAATATGTTCAATTCTCTCCATCCTGAAGCAAATCATAAACGCACCTGCCAAAACCACCATTCTCCCTCTCTCCTCTCTGCTGCCAAATTGGATCCACGCTGGCTGCCCCCCTGCACCACCTGCCCATCTCAGCCTGTTAACAATCTGTTACATTCCTTTCTGCCTCTCAGCTGAATCTAGTCCCCATGTGGAATTTTCTATTGCATTTACACTGTGGACCACACCCACTTGATCTCTCTCTATCGGACCCTCAGGACAGCGCCTTCCGTCAGGGTCCATTTCTTCTCTCAGCCTGCTGGTTCTCAGCCTCCCTTCCTCTGGACCACGTTCTTTTTTCCAGCCACTAAACTGGTGGTTCTCACTGAGGGCGATTTTGCACCTCCCCCTCTCCCCACCCGCCACCAGGGGACATCTGGCAATGTCTGCAGACATTCTTCATTGTCACAACTTGGGGTGGTGTGAAAAAATACTGGCATCCAATGTGTAGAGGCCAGAGATGCTACTAAATAAACATCCTACAATGCACAGGACAATCCCCAACAACAAAGAATTACTTGGCCCCAAATGTCAATAGTGCCAAGAAACTGCTCTAAATAAATCCATTCTCCGAAGATCTGGCTTTGGCTGTCACTGTGTATGTGTGTCTGTGTGTATGTCTGTGTGTGTGCACCGTTGGGCAAACAAGTCTTCTAGACCCACCCCAGGCTCAGTTCCACAGTTCACACAATCCGCAAGCCTTCCCATATCTCCATCTGTTCGCCCACTCTGATCTAATCCCTTCTCTTCCCTAACCAGCTCTGTCTCCCAGAAAGCTGACGCTAAGGACCATATCAACAGGGCCCCCTTGTCCTTGGGTTTCCAGTTGGCTTTAGTGATAGAGGTTGCAGGGACGAAGGAGAGTGAGGTCAAGGTATTTATTCTCTTTTCTTCTTTCCTAGAAGATGGCCTTGGGCTGTGCATGTTCCCCAACTAGAATTCACTTACTGTATTATGGCTGTCTCTACACAACTCTTTCCTTCTAGGTTTAGGTTTTTTTTTTTTTTTTTTCCCCTTGTCCCTTCAAGTTTAGCAGTAGTGTAAAATGAACTGTTACAGCCCAGATACTGCATTGTCCCTTATAGCTCCCATGCTCAAACATCTGGAAATGGCTCTTATAAATACACCTTTCTTGAATTACCTGATTCTAAGGCGGTCATATCTTTTCTGCTGTGATACACTCTATGCATCATCTGTTACCCAGATCCAAAATTTTACCAGCCTCTACTCTCTTAACCACTATATGCAATCAATTGTTAATCCCCATAAAAGTTACTTCCACATATTTCTCATTTCAAGTTTCCCTTGACCCTTTCCCGCAGGCTGATGCCCTAGCTCAATCTATCATTTCTTATTGCGATCACAATTTCCAATCTCTTCCCATTTGTAAGTTCAGGTATCCAATTTCTTCTCTATTTTCTCGACCTTCCAACGCCAATACCATAACCCCATGCAAGCTTCCATGATTCTCTGGTAGCCAGATGTGAACTCTCCCTTTTTGGAAATCTCATTCTATTTCATCTTACCTCACATAGGTAACTGCCCCTTTCACTGTTCTATTTTAACTGTACGACTTTTATTTTGACTAAAATTAAGTTCTTTTAGGGCAGAACTGTGCTTTCCCATATATGTTACTCCCAGAGTTCTTGATACTGTCTCCCATACACAATAAGTATTTGTTAAATGAAACACGAGTCTTCTGCCCTTCGTTTGTGGTTGGTGAGGATAACAAATTTTCACAATTCCTGTGCTGATTTCGTGGCCTTTCAGAGTTATGTCTTTTTATTTATTTTTTTAAATAGGAAAGTAGAGCATATTATTTTGCAGCAAAAACTACAAGAACATTCTAAATGCTGGGAAAATACACACTAGCATCAAATAATCCCATTGACTCAGAGTTAACTCATACTGCTCCTGAATAGTCTCTCTCTGAAAACTTTCCCTGATTTCTCTTCCAGCAGAATTTCCATAATCAAGTGATCATTGTCTAAACTTAAAGACAGCAAAGCAAAGCCCTTCCTCTGCCACTTCATAAAAAGTAAACACTGACTTCTTAAGTACTCTAGGTAATCCTCAGGGTATTCGTTTTACGTATCAATGTGACATAATAGAACTTTACAGTGTTGACAAAAACACATGCCTTTAAGTATATGATTTTGGACGAATTTCTGAGCCTCATTTCTTCAACTGTACAATGGGGATAAAAATAACATAGTTCACTAGGATGTGGGGATGAATAACAAAGAAATGTAAGTAAAACAGCTTTGGTAACTGCAAATAGTGTATAAAACCTTATTGCTTAATCATCCTAGCAGTTCCATATCAACTTGTTTCAATGAATAAAAGGAGAGCAGCGATTTTAGCTGCTGAAGTTCTAGATGAAACACCATTTAATGAAGCACACCTGAGTGACAACCAGTAGTAATTTCTTCCCTAATCAGCTATGTCAAGGTGAACCCATTCAAACTGGTGAAGCGTCCACGACTCTAGAATTCTCTTCATGTGCTCAGAGAATAAGGTGGGAATTGTAAGCACCCCTCCTAAATGAGTCCAAACTGTTCTGCTCTATACCCTGGAATTGAAGTAGAATTCCAGAGAATATTTCAATAGCATATGCTCGATTATTTTGAAATTATAATTACTAAGTTACCTCAAATTCCTTACAGGATATATTGGATGATTAAACAAAATAATTCTATTCTATTTCCAGGCATTAGAACTTCAGCACCATGTAAACAAAGATTTGTTGAGTATGTGAGATATATGTAAAACATTAAATACACTAGAAAGTGTCACAGTGGCGCTAAATCCTGTACGTTTACCTTCCACAGATTCAACCCTGTGCTCGGGGAGGAGAGAAAAGGGAAGAGTCGGGGAAAGGAGGAGGAATGAGGGAGGGAAGGGGTGGCAGACTGTATTTTCCAAAGATGGCACAATGACATCTTCCAGCCCCCGTGCTGTCCTGCAATGTGACCTCACCCAGGAGGAGAAGACTATTTCTCCGCCCTCTTGAATCTACGTGGGCCCTGTGACTGCTTTGATCAGTAGCATTCAGTAGACAGGACGCAATGCTTAGCTCGCCTGGCGGTTTCTGCTTCCTGCCCCTTGGAATGTTCAC
This sequence comes from Aethalodelphis obliquidens, assembly GCF_003676395.1. Taxonomy (NCBI): domain Eukaryota; kingdom Metazoa; phylum Chordata; class Mammalia; order Artiodactyla; family Delphinidae; genus Aethalodelphis; species Aethalodelphis obliquidens. Next base: position 21,244,507 of record NW_020837962.1, read on the forward strand.
TATGGGCAAAACTAGATGCCACACAAGAAGTCCTGCTCCCCTGGGACTGCCATTCTGTGAGGAAGCCCAATTTAGTCACGTGAAGAGGCTGTGTGGAGAGATTGTTTCAGCCATCCCAGAAATGGGAGTGAAAATACCATCTTACGCACACAGCTCAGTCGAGCCTTCAGATGACCCCTGCCTCAGCAGCTGTTAACTGCAATTTCATGAGAGACCCTGGGTTTGGGAAAGGTCCTGCTCAGCCCAGGAAACCCACGGAGCTGTGAGATATGATGACAAATTATTTTAAGGCCCTAGGTTCTGGGGTGGTTTATTAGATAGTCATAGATATTTGGAACAAAGAGAGAAAGAGTAATAGAAAGAAAAATAAGAAAGTAATTTAGGGATTTTACTCCATTTTGCCTATTAATGCCAGCTGGAGTCTGCCACTCAATTTGCTTGGGCTGGGAGATCTGGATTAAGTGTTCCAAGGGTACTTAGTTCCCGTGTGCCTTTCATACTGCCAGCATCTCATACTATATTGAGAGTGATGGAAGAGTGTTTAAACACACTGGTTTCTCATGCAACGTGGCTATGAACACAACTCAGTCACTTTATCTGGTGCTCAGCTGAAGAAACAGTCTCCCTTCCACTGGAGGAAAAACTGGTCCTGCTAGGCTTGAAGAACTGTAGGTCTCCAAACAGTGCCTCCCAGACGGTTTTTAAGATTAATTTTGACTCACCATGGCTTTTGCCTTATAGGCTAACTTCAGAATCTAATAACCTTATATACTGTCTATTGTGCCAGTGATAATGACATTACTGATGATGATGATGACGATGGAGGAGGAGGTGGACATGGATTGCATGTCAACCAAATTGTGATTTTAATTTATAAAGAGTCTCCTGCTACCTCCTGGAGATCTAAGCCTTAATGGTTATTAACTTAGCCATAATTCATTTATGTTTAAAACATTTCAATGCTTCCAGTGAATAAAGTATCATTTCATTTTTGGAGGGCCTATCACCTAAATTGAAAGAAACCGATCCTTATCCAGCTGAATCTAATATAAATGACTAAAACTCTTTAAGACTTCAAAAACAAAAAGTATAGATTCGAGTTAAAAGCAGCTTTTACCAGGCCAAATCCTTTCAAGTCTTCTTCAGGGGGAAAAAAAAAAAAAATCAAAGGCACTAACATCCTAAGAAACTGTTCTCCACAGTCAATGATCACTAATGTCTTTATATATTTTTCTTACTAGTACAAGGAGACTCAACATCTTGCTAAATTTTGTGAAAATATAAACGAGGGCTCCTGTCTGCTCAACAGGGCTGTAAGCTTCTGTGTTTGTAAAATGTCTTATTTTCTTTCTAAGACTCCTTCTATGGTTGGCATGGTTGGAGGTTAGGGTAGTTTCATGAAATCTCTGCTGAATGAATGCTTCTTTTTTATATCAAACTTTTAAATTGTTTATTATAAAAGTTTGTTGTGAAAAAATAACTAGAACATATAGATAACAAAAAGAAGGCCATCAAATCATTGATAACCCCCCAAACCCTGATACTACTACTATCAATACCTTGGTGTTTGTGGACAAGATTCTTTTCTGTAGAGATTATTACTACTTTTTTAAACTGGAGATGTGCGTTATAATTTTGTAACCTGATTTTCCAGCTGAATAAATAGCTTTAAGGTGACCTCTATTTGCTTCTAGGTTTCATTCTGAAATTCCACTCTTTAGAGTTTTTCACTCTTTGACATCACATACCTACTAATGAAAGTCATTTCACAGCTCACATTGAAGGAGACACTTAGTTCTTTTGAAACGAGTTCAAGTAATACATCAATCCTAAAGCTGTCTCTGAGCAAATGAGAAAGTAAATACACTTTAGTACAGTGAAAAACGAAGCAGAATTTGAACACCAGGGTTGCAAGCAGCAGATCTGAGAAGGCAAAGGATGAGGGTGGTCAGCAGGTTGGCCAGCTGGCAGGAGTGGCAATGATTCTCTGAGCCAGTGGTCCTCAAGCTGGAGTCTCCAACCAGCAGCATCAGCAACAGCTGAGAATTTTCTAGAAATGAAAATTCTTAAATGCCATCTAGATTTAATGAATTAGAAACCCTGCGAGTGAAGCTGAGGGGAAACCTGTGTTCCCAAGCCCTTCTGGCTCTACTGCCTGCTCAAGCTTGAGTGCACTGCCCTAAGACAATAGGAGAACCACAGTCCCGGTTGCACATTAGATCCTTCTGTGGGCTTTTACAGCACACTGATGTTTGGACGCTCAGGTAATTTAGAGAATTCCCTTGGTCGGGAGCTGAACATCTTTATCTTATACAAGCTTGCAGATGATGCTAATAAAGAACTAGGACTGAAAACTGTTAGTCTAATACGTGTATCAATCCAACAAACTGGAAAACAAATTGAGAGACAACTTGGCTGAGAACTTGAGTGTATGCAGCCATAGCAGCTGAATGATTGTACATACACTTAAAGGGAGTATCATTTACTTTACTTTACTTCACTGGGTCAGCATGTCAAAAAGATGTGAGAAATGTTTTAAAAGAGAAATTTTAAGTGTTATTCAAAAATAAGCATTATTATCAGTTAATATGTTATTTGGTCTATGACATAATTTAAAGATTTTATACACATGAATACCTTATGATTGCCATTATAATATATGGTAAACACCTAACCTGCCCAGGACTTATATAAAATGACTTAAAATTTACAGGTGACAAAGGCCACCAAGCAGAAAAGTAACAGTCCTAAACCCTTAATAAGACCAGGAAGTGTCATGGTACAGCAGTATAAACAATCAGGCAACAGCTTATATGTACTAAGAATGTTCATACCTCTCATCCTAATCATTGTGACAATTCTGTAGGGTAGATACTATAACATTTGTTGGACAGTAGTAAATACTATTTATAATGAGAACTCTAAGTCATAGGAACACTGTTTTTTTCGAAATATTTTGTTTAAGAAGATAGATAAAATAGGCAAAGACTTCTCACACAGAACTGAAAAAGCACTATCTTAGAAGAAATTTGGATAATTAAGGAAACAAGAAATGGGATAGACAAAAGTTATTTTTTTTAAAAAAAACAGATACAATAATCACTAATTATGTAAGAAAAAATAATTTTATTGAAGTCCAATTTATAAAGAATTTCTGTTCATCAAACGTTCACGTTAAGAGAGTTAAAAGGCAAGACACAGACTGGGAGATGATATTCACAGTCTGAATCTTGACATTGGACTCATCCAAAGTATAAGAGAGCTATCACATCATTGGGTGGGGGGGAAGCAACCTGATTTAAAAGTAAGCAAAACAAAAGTAAACAAACAACTTGAAGAAACATCCACAAAAAGAAGAGATCTGAATGACTGATAAGCATATGAAAAAGTATTCAATATCATTCTTCTCAAGGAAATCCAAATTAAAACCCCAGTGAGATACCAATACACTCCCACCAGAATGCTCAAAATTCTAAGTGTATGCCTACCCAATGACCCAGCAGTTCAATTCCTGATGTATACCCAGGACAAGTGAATGCAATTGCTCACCAGAAGAGAGCTTCAAGAATGTTCTTAGAAGTTTTATTTACAATAGCTGAATTGTGAATGGGGAAAACTCAAATACTCATCAACAGAAGATGGATAAATATCGGCATATACATAAAACAGAATACTACGCATTGATCTAAAAAATGAACTGCTTCGATATGCAATGACATGAATGAATTAAAAATGAGCAAAAGAATCCAGACGCACGAGAGAACACTGAATGAGTGCATTTATATGAAGTTCAAGAACAGGCAAAACTAGTGGATGGTGAAAGAGTTCAGAATACAGTTTGACTTGTATGAGAGGAGATGAAATGAGAAGGGTGATGAAGGAACACTCTGGGATGTTGGATATATTCTGTCTTAATTGGAGGTGGTTACACAAGTTCATATAGCTTAAGATGCGTGCATTGTACAGTGTGACATAACTCAATTAAAATTAAAATAAAGAAGACAAGGAAAGATATAATCCAGCTTAATAAGGCAGCATTTAAAATAATTCCACCAACAGCAACTCTATTGTTTATGGAATTTAAAAATCAGTTACCCAAAAGAGAAATCTCTTTAGGATTTTTGTCTCATCATTGTTTACCCCATGAATGATAAGTTAGTTTTCTCAAAGTGTTAATAGTGAAAAATGAAAAAAAAAAAGCAAGAACATATTTTCCATCTCCTAGCCACGCCTCCAGTTACTTTATAATAATGAAGCAAAAGGAGACTTTTTAAAATGCTGGGTATGTACAGTTTTATACTAGATAAAATTTTTCACCTCTGTAATCAAGTTCTTAGTACATATATATGAATGGTAAATATATAACTTTAAATATGGATGTTGCTGCTCTCAGACTGGTCAAGGCAGAAGAGGGTAGAACATCATTCTCTTAAATTGACACCAGCTGCTTTGTAACAGTCACCACCTGCATCCTTATCTGGCTGGCCAATCAAAAGCAGGCTCCTTAAAAGCAAACATCTGCTGCCCATTTATAGTAATTTCTACATGAAAACAGTTTCCTCAAAAACAACTTAAGCTTTGCCAACACCGAACATGTGCTTCCAGAAAAATGACCTTTCTGCCTCAGTTGTACTATGATTTCTAACTCCATACCCGCCACTACTTTAAAAAAAAAAAATTCATAACATCTTTCATTCAAAGTGTTTCACAAAGATTTTTTTTTTTTTCCATTCTGTGCCTTTCTTCCCATACCTGCTTGAATGTGTGTTCACCTCTTCAGAGGGCATAAGGCACTCAACTTGGGAGAAAAATGACAGGAAACATGCTGCCTTCCCATTTTGAGTTGAGCATGACTTTAGAAAGTAGCACTAAAGCATAGTTGACTGCTTATGGAAGCCCAACTGCTTGGGTTTAAGAGTTAAAAAACAAGAACTCAAAAATCAATAAATGGAATTATTCCCATGGCCATTACTTATATAACAAAGCAGATAGCTACCATTCAGAATCCAGGGGCACCGGCTGGAATGAATAAAGTCTAATATGTATATTTTAGTTATATAAAATCAGAAGGAAATTGGAAAGACGGAAATTCTCATTCAGTGTTTGCTCTTCCAAAGTGTTCAGGGAGAGCCAGTAATTCAATTAAAACAAATGCAACACGTCATTTATATTTCATTGACATTTTTGAAGCTTCATTTCATTTTGAAACTTTGTTGTATATAGAAGAAAAAAAATCACCCAAGTTCATTCATGGGATTTGCATTTCTGCTGCATTTCCATCCCTATATTGTTAAAATGATGAACACCCTCTACCAAGGAGTTACCAAATAAACTCTAAATCACTGCTGTAAAGACAGTATTTATCAAACCACCCATGTCTTATGCAATTCATTCCCTAATTCAAAAGTCGGCATTTGTTTGTAAGTTGTAAAAAAGCCCAAAGAAAAGTCCTTGAATCCAGGCTATGTCAAGTTGCTCTAAAATTAGGGGATCTTTCCCCTTCAGGGAACAAAAGAAGACTTATCATTATGAATCCATGTGATTTTTTTTTTTTCCACCTTCTTCCAGGAAGAATTCTGAAAAGCCATTTTCTAGTTCAGCAGGGAGAGGATCATGTATTCATATTTCCATCTTGAGCTTGTCATGGCATTTTTAGTGTTATTTTCAAGAGTAATAAGGCCCATAAAATGTCAATCAAAACCCACCACCAGCAGGGAATGTGTTGGAAGCTGTTACATAATCAGCATGCCTGTCTCAGCACAACACGAGTGGCATTTTTCATGTCGATACTGAATTCACAACTTTAAATCTCAGGTTTCCTGTGCCTCTCGTTTGCCACAGAAGCCAGGACTGTGGCAGTCCGAGCAGCCCGAGTCAAAACCCAAGTGTCCCATTGCCTAATGGAACACTGAGTCATTTCACTCTGCCAGGTCTCCTTCCCCTGAATAACAGAATTATTGGGAGGAGGCATGAAGAAGGGCAGAACAGGAGCACTTCTGACAGTGAACTCTGAGCCTCTGCGAGCACTCAGGTTTCCTGAGCTGACACTTACCCTCGAAGTGCAACTTGAACGCTGATGTAGGACTACTGGGTGATCGCTACCTGCCCACCTCAGCCTCACGTACCACAAGGCCAGATGCCCACTGCACTGTGCTCTGAGCTAGTACCCTAGGGGGAAAATAGGGGTGGTACAGGTTTTCCATTTTATTTCTGATTTAACACCAGCTTAAGACATCATGGTGATTGAGCCCTACACTACCCTATACATTTAAGATGGAAAAGATACATTGGATCACATGCTATTATCTTCCTAATATGCCTTCTCCACACTGCAGTCTGCAATTAGGTAAGATGTTAAATGATTCGGGTAAGGAAGCTTCTTGAGTGTCCTCAGAGTTCTCTCTCCCAGATTTCAGTTTGAGCAATTTTATGGTTTGGGGATTATATTATGGAATATTCCCTTAGTAGATGATGATATAGGGAGAAGGATAAAGGAAGCAAGCAGGAAGAAGAGCACGGGTGAGGAGGGAGGGAGAAGGAGGAAGTGGAGGAGGAGGAGAAAGACAAGGGGAGAAGAGAGGTGGGAAGAGAAGAAAGAAAAGGAAGCAAAGGAAGAAGAGGAGGAAGAAGAAAATGGGAGGAGGAGGCGTCCTTCTCTTAGATTTGCGTTTGCTTGTATTTCCACGGATCTGCTGTAGAGTAACTTTTCCCTCCTACCACGCGGAGCTTCAGTTACTCAGAAAATATTGCAGAACTTCTTGAAATCTCACAGTATCCTATGGAGAGAGATTCTAAATAACCATTCCTATTTGTCACTCAAAGTAAAAAAAGTTGTGTAGAATTGGATTCTGTGCCCACCCCCTTGCCCCTGCATGTGATTTTAATCATGATACTTTCTTGATTACTTGAATAACTGTCCACCTGTAGTACTTATTTTCTCCTACTCTTTATCAGGATTTCACTGTAGAAAAAAACGTATTCGAGGGGCTTCCCTGGTGGCGCAGTGGTTGAGAGTCCGTCTGCCGATGCAGGGGACACGGGTTCGTGCCCCGGTCCAGGAAGATCCCACATGCCGCGGAACAGCTGGGCCCGTGAGACATGGCCGCAGAGCCTGCGCGTCCGGAGCCTGTGCTCCGCAACGGGAGAGGCCACAACAGTGAGGGGCCCACGAACCGCAAAAAAAAAAAAAAAAAACGAAACAAAAAAAAACGTATTCAACTCTTATCTCAAAGGAATTATGGCACTGAACTGAAAGCAGAAGAAAGAGACTTTTAATAGATAGATATTGATGTTGATACACACACTGCATTTCACTGATTCTAAAAGCACCGCATAGCATAAGATGTACCTTTATTCTATGTATCACTAAGAAAAAAAATACTGCTCATTAAATTAAGACATAACATAGACTACAAGATGTGTTCTGATTCCAGAGCTTTTTGTAACCTTACTCCAACCATAAGAAAGCACCAGACAAAGCCAAATTGAGAGACATTGTACAAAATAACTGACCGGTACTCTTCAAGAGCATCAAGGTCATAAAAGACAAGCAGAGACTCAGAAATGGCAACAGACACTAACAAGAAATAACACATAAATGCAAAGTAAGATCTAGGACAGGATCCTGGAACAGAAAAAAAAAATAGCGTTAAAACTGGCAAAATTTGAACACGGTCTGAAGTTTAGTTTATAATATTTTGCTAATGTAAAATTCTTGTTGTTGATAACTGTCCTATGGTTTTCTAAGGTATTATCATTAGAGGAAGTGGAGTGAAAAAGATGTTATATAAAAAAAAAACTCTTGGAATTATTTTTGCAACTTTTCTGTAAACCTAAAATTAATTCAATGCATAGCATTTTAAAAATCTGGGGAAAAAAGTGTATCTTAGGATCATTTAAAAATAGTAACTTAGAATTTTGTAAAATTACACAGCCAATTGTCTCCAAATGTCTCTGTATTTGAATAATTTGTCCATTATTTGAGGATCAACACAATGTGGTAGAAACTGCCCTGGATTGAGTATATAATCCGTGAGCTCCAGCTTTGATTCTAACCAAATTCACGGGGCACATCCTACAATTCCTCAAAATAATCACTCTGGTTCTCGATTTCTTCAATCTATAAGATGAGACCTCTGGATGAGTGACCCTTAAGGGCTATTTCACCTCTAATATTCTCAGTATCCATGTTAATAACCAGGCAGAATATATCAGAAATGCTGCCATTACCTAAAATCAGCAAAGTGACCAAAGTAATGAATGTTTTGTGAAAGGCTGCACACATACCCACACAGCCACACTGACACAAGCACAGAGTTCTCTCTCTGTATAACCAGTGTAGAATAAGCTACATTATGGTGAAAACCATATCGATTCTGTATTCACTGAGTGCTTAATTTAGCCTTAGCACACAAAGATGCCAGGTGTTATTAGTACGAAATCGCACTCAGTTTTTAGTCAGACTAGCACTGTTCCAAAGCACCCTCCCTGAAAAGGACAGGAGCAGGCAGAAATGGGAGTGGACAGACATGTTTTATAGGTTGTTCACCTTTGCCAGAGCCCCAAGTTCTAGTCTTCAGTCTGTATTAATTGATGAAAAGAAGTCACGCATCACGTGTGGGTGGTGTCACAGAAGGAGGCTCCCCTAATGCGACAGAAAGCCTCACCTATAAGATGCCTTTCTAGATTCTGTGTGGAATCCTACCCCTAGAAATAATGAGAAACCAGAGCCCGTTTTTCCCTTGAATTCTCTAGCAAAGGGGAGATGAGAGGGCTTTTTAAGGGTCATAGTGAAAGATGGGCTAAGAATTCACCTTTCTCATAAAAGTCTCTGTGAAAAGGACACACAATATGGCAGATGGATTGCAGTATGTGAATCCTCCATACTAGAAAAGAAAATGCAAAACAAAACAAAACAAAACCAAAAAAACCCTATTTGTCATTATTAGCTCTGACACATAAATGCTATCAAAGCTGACCAGGCAAGGGAATCTAGCCCAAAACGTTAAGTCATTACATTTAAGAGCAAGAGACAGAGCACAGACACCTTCCCCTGGAAAGTCTGTGAGCACGATGATGTGGGAACCTTCCAGGGAAAAACATCTGCCACTTTCTCACCCAGTGATATAATAAAACATTCACGGGAGTGGTAGATTGCACGACTGTCATTTCAACATGTGCTGAATAATGAAGGATGGCAACTGGCTGAGGAGAGCAGAAAGTTTCCCAGTGATGGGTGTGGTGTGCAGAACACCCAGAGGGCTGTGGAAGGAATGAGACATTGCTGATGTGTAAATCAAGGTGGCTGATTTAAACTGAATCAGGAATTGTGACGAAACCTTGGGTTGACCCCTGGTCTTTTGCTCCCTTCTTGGATTCCCTTGCTCTTATTCTCTTTGGGAAGGAATTTCTGACAGGAGGCACTGCCCTGGGTGGGACCAGGAAGGTTTCCCATTGAGTAACCAAATGAGACAGTGTTTTCTGAGTCCTTCTCACTGAAGGTGGGGTTGTCTAGACTGATCTAGGCCTAAGGCTACCTCTTGTGGTCAGTCAGTTATCACAAATGGGTTTTCTAGGAGTTGTGGCCTTAGCGAGGCCAGACATGAAGTTCAAGGCTACATCCTACTTGTAGAGGATTTGTATCCTATCTTTTTTTTTTTTTAAGCGGTACGCGGGCCTCTCACTCTTGTGGCCTCTCCCATTGCGGAGCACAGGCTCCGGACGCGCAGGCTCAGCGGCCATGGCTCACGGGCCCAGCCGCTCCGCGGCATGTGGGATCTTCCCGGACCGGGGCACGAACCCGTGTCCCCTGCATCGGCATGCGGACTCTCAACCACTGCGCCACCAGGGAAGCCCTGTATTCTATCTTTTTGAAAGAGGCCCCTGGACTTGTACATCTTGACAGCACCAACATTCAAGGCGTTTAGCCCTCTCTTCTTCTAGGTTGTGTGCATGCTAGGTGTCAGGTGGTTGGTTGTTTGGTGTGCTGGGGGACTGGAGGAAAGACAAAGAACAAAGATGGTGGGAGAGTGGGGGGAGCAATGAAGGAGTCCAGAAGAATCGCTGCTGAACTGTCTCATGTACCTTCCACCTGTGGAGCTCTGGGACATGTTTCAGGCAAGTATCTGGAGAATCGAAGATCACTTGGAAGACAAGTAGACCAACACCTACATAAATTCAGCCTCGGTTCGGTGAGGCTTGAGATGAGGGGAAAGGGAAATATCGTGCAATGGTTCTCAGGAATCGGCTCCAGACCAGTCGCATCAACAACCTGGGAACCAGTTAGAAATGCAAATTCTCAGGTCCCACCCCAGGCCTACCTAATCTGAAATCTGAGAGTGGGGCACAGCAATCTGTGTTTTAACAGACACTAGAGGTAGTCCTGATACAGGTTAGAACCACTGCTGTTTAGAATGAGCGAGGAAAATTTAGGAGAAACGGCCTACTAGGCAACTTTGAGATTTTTGACTGGGGGTAGGTTGCATACTGGTTTGGGATACTTGAGGGATAAGGTCTGGACATGGGGAGCATGCAAGAGAAGAACCTGGTTAATCAGCAGGTTTTCCAGAAGCTCTAATGGTGGATGTAATGCCAAAGCAAACAGCTGTGGCCCATGTACAGGACTAAGCCTGGATGGGATGCCAGGACTTGTTTTAAAAACGCAAATCTTGGTTTCCCAATTTAGACTAGAGTAGAATCTAGCAGTTCAATCCTTGTCTTCTCATCCACCTCAGGAAGCAGGACAGGAAGAAGGAATCTGAAGAGGAAGGAGGAAAAAAATAAAAAGTCCCACATTCCTTCCTTATTCGCATGTCTAAAAATCCGGACCTCTCCAGAAGCTGTCCTGAGCCAATGCCAAGAATCTCCCACTCTTAAAAGATATTTCTCTTTATTTATACATCATCTCATTATATTTCTGATATCACGTGTATAAAATCACACATTTAAATCACATAAATCCTTTGCATCCTCTGTTCCTGGCCTGCTGGGAATTTGGAAATACAGCAGATGACACATACACCTGTTAGCAACACGTGAAAGTAAATGACTAAATCCAACTTCAGGTTCGATAGGAGAGAACACAGAGAGGTCTAGTTAGTTCCAACAGAATTCTGTAGAATTCAGTTTAGAAGGCTGGATAAGCTTTGGAAAGACGAGCAGGAGACAAAAGTGAATGTCAGAACGTCAGATTATGATCGCAGGAAAGCAAAGGAAGAATCAATTAAAAATAGGATGATCATTGATAATGAGATATATATTGCGATAAAATCACACATGACTGACTTAAAAACTAACAAAGATGGAGATGTCGAGTAGATGACAAGTCCAACGGTCCAACAACAAAAAGAAACAATTTCCATTTCAAAGTTAAAGCATAGCTGGAGCTCCACCACAGTGGTGCTGTGGCCCAGCAAAGGGATGGAAAATGCCTGGCCTATCCCATTCCCCTGCCTCTCTCCATCCTGGGACAGACATCACTATCAGAGCCTGTACTTCTCCCTGCTGAGCGCAGACTCAGTCTCCAAGCTATCCACAGCCAGCAGCCCATGCCGATCGCCCAGAGTTGCTGTTTCACCACCTACGCCAGCCTGCAATGGGCCTGGGCTGGAAAGTTTCTTCTGCTCCCAGCTCTGCCTCTCACTGTTTTGCCACAGGAAGCCTCTGCCATCAGTGTCCCAAAGTGCACCTGCTCTAATTAGGATCTGCTATTATAATTCCAGAATAGACCAAGAGGTAATTATATGAAATGCATGTTTTCTTTTCATCTCCCTTTCAATATTTTATACACACAAAGGCATTTCCAATTTCAACCAAGGGGGGGTGGGGGTGGAAATCAATGATTCTGAAACTATAAAAAAACAGAACTATGCAGTTATAAAAATGAACAGTGCATGTATAGATCACATAAGTCTATCCCAAAATGTGGGGCATTTTCAAGTGGTACATGGTATTTCATAAATTTTTTAAAGTTTTTTCTTTTTTTTTTTTTTTTTTGCGGTATGCGGGCCTCTCACTGTTGTGGCCTCTCCTGTTGCGGAGCACAGGTTCCGGACGCGTAGGCTCAGCGGCCATGGCTCACGGGCCCAGCTGCTCCACGGCATGTGGGATCTTCCCGGACCGGGGCACAAACCCGTGTCCCCTGCATCGGCAGGCGGACTCTCAACCACTGCGCCACCAGGGAAGCCCACGATTTTTCTTTTTAATTGCAATGATTATGTATTTTTAATGCATAATATAAAAATATAACTTACCATCAAACCTCTGAATTCATGGGTATTATTGCTTATGTCAAAGATAAGTAAAAGCAAAGAAAGAATTCAATTAGCTTAGAGAAAAAGATTAAGCAAATAATAGTGCAGGTGGCAAAAATCTTGAAGGTGACATGTGACTGGCTATAGTGTGAGCAACACTATTACATAACTGTGTGTGCATATGATGAGTCTCACCTAATTTCACTGCTGATTGACGATGCCTTAGGGGAGCATGCCAACTGCCTGACCACACAGTGCTAGAACTCCCAACTGCCCCCATATTAAATGGAAAGTTACCCTTGCCATCTAACAGTTGAATTACACTAAAATTTCATGATTTAAAAACAACTAATTCATGAATTTAACTAAGACTTGAGAGGTAGAAAAGCCTACCCCTTTATCCAACCCACAATCTACAATTAATGTGTTCTCAGTCACAACTAACTAGTGTCACTCCTGATTAAATTTCCCAGATAGTTTTTCAGTTAGTACTACCCATTAAAACTAGTGAAAAGCAACAGCACAAGGTGGCATGGCACTAGGACTGCTTCCAAGGGTATTCATCTCCTCTGACAATTAACAACAGCGAAATTCCAGGGAAAAAATTTCCATTCTGTTTTATCTTTGCCACTTGTAACACGGTCCCTCCTTAGAGGTCTAATTTATCTGACATGTTTACTACAGAAGCCATGTTTATTATCCCATATCTGAATTACATTCACTTTTTTTTCCTGTTTTAGAACAGTACCAGGTTTCTGTGTGTCAGAAGCATTTGTCATTGAGTGGAGAGAGAACACTGCAAGAGATGTCATAAGCAGTGGTTTGCCACCACCTGCCACATTAAATAAGCCTCAAGGTAAGCACTAGGTTACAGGGCAAGTAAGCCAGGTTTTTCCCCCTTCCTCCTTAAGCCACACACTAATCTGTACAAGTAAAGGTTAGCCCAGGTTTTTAATTTCAGGGCTGGATAAAAATGAGACAGAGTCTAAATCAATAAAAACCTCACATGAATTACCAAAACCCAGATGAAAGTCATATTAATTTAAACCATAAAAATTCTTTCTGTTTAGAAAAATCAATTGAAAAAAAAAATTCTAGCATCAACCATATCATGAAATTTCCAGGTAACTGTGAAATTAGTGACTGTGGGTCTATTTCCCTAAGAGTGCCATCTTTCATCCACCCCAGACCACTTCCTGTTCCTCCTTCTTTTTCCTTCAGCTCTGAGAATCTAGTCGCATGTCCTGGGGCCCCTCCAAGCCCCAAGTTCAGGCATTGATAAAAATTTAAGAGAAATCATGATGCATTGCAATTGGGAGTCTCAGGGTTAGAAACTCTGCAAGACAAAAAGTAACACACTACAAATGGTGAAATTTCAGGGCAGTAGAGGGAGAAGGGGAAACGTTGGCACAGAGGAGGTGGGACCCACACACTTCTGAAACGGCTTCTTGGGCTACACAGGTTTGGGAAAAAAAGAGCATGCTTTCCACCTTGGCTGTTCCATAAATACACACCTAATAGCATCTACATCACAATACACGATAAAACTAATCTTGCGGGGAGGGGACACTAAGTGTGTAGACCCCGGTATATCAAACATGGTGAGGGGGACTTCCCTGGTGTTCCAGTGGTTAAAACTCTGAGCTAACCATGGAGTCAATCCTTGGTTGGGGAACTACAACTAACTAAGATCCTGCATGCCTCAATGCGTGGCCAAAAAAAAAAAAAACAAAAAAAACCCCAAAAAAACATGGTAAGGAGGAAAGGGACAGAGCTGATGGTAACAATCACTACTATATATAATTTCACCTCCATTTTACAGATTAGGAAACTGAGGCACAGGAAGTTTGTTTTTTTTTTAATGTTTAAGTTCACCCAGCTGACTAAAATCCCCAGCTTTTTTCCATTTTACCACCTTAGTTTCCCAAAGATCGACAGGTAGATCCAACAAATGTGGCATTTCAATGTACCTTGTACCTTTCAAGCTCAATCTGAGGTCCAAAGATGGCCAGGTTTAGCATTTGCACCCAAAAAAAAAAAAAAAAAATCAAGCAACCACTATGCAAATGCAGACCAAAGTGATTATGAAGAATAGTTTTTAAGCTGTTCCGGGTACTGAGTCAATTCAAAAAGCTTGTTTTTATGCATCAATATCATACTAAGCTTGTTTTTACACCATTATATACTTAACTTTTAATATGGAACAACACAGAAAAAGAAAACCAAAAACCCAATTCTTGCATTAGAATCCTGAGAACATAAGCATTTGTACATCTTTCCCTCTAAGAGTTAGAAACCAAAGGGGTAAATCATCAAATTAAAGAAGTGAGGGTATTACACCTTCTAAATGGACACTCACTCTTCTCATAAATTCTGAGACTAAGGGCTGTTTCTACCAATTCTCCATTCTGGTGCTGGATTCATGGTAGGCAATTAATTCTGTTTATGGCTTGGCTGACAAGAGAGTTCAGTGAACTAACATCAAACACTTTTCTAGTCCCCTAATTTGTAATTTGGAAAACCAGAAATAACAATTGTTCCTTTAGAAATCAAAGGAGGATGCTGGCCTCAGAACTCCCTAGGTTCTAGCCTTTAAAGCTATTTTCTTGAGAGAATTCTGTGCGAGAACTGCACATCTGATGGGTCAGAGCACTTTCTCTTTCTCCTTTATAACTTTATTAAGGAATGAATACAGCTTACTCTTCAAGGGCATAACTTTACAGGAGATAAAGACCCTTCACACTTTATGGCAAGGTCAAAGCTATCCTAAAAATGACCAATGAACCCAACAAATTCTTGACTCAGAGGTCCAATTTAACTGCTTCACCATCTCATTTAAAAATAAAATGGCTAAGCCTTCTTTTTCTGGTCTATTATTTATTAGATTTCAATAAAGAAGCTTTGCTTTTCATTAAAATTTTGTCACAAACTGCCCCATACTGTGCCTTTCCCTTGTAAAAGGCATTTTCAATTTCTCCCTCCTTTCTGAAAAAAGAAGTGATTTTTGTCTCTTTTCTTGCTGCCAGTCTCTCCAAGTCTAATTTAAAGAAACCAACCAACAGAACTACTTCCTTCTCCCTCTATCTTAAAGAAATATGCAAGGAGTACACTTATTTATTTCTTTTCTAGCAGAAATTCACGTTCCTTCAAACAGGAGGATTTTAGATACCAGATCTCACAATTCCCTGTTGGTGAAGACTTACATTAAAAAAAAACCACTTTTAGGTGCACAAGCACAGTAATAAAAACGAATATATACATACATGATATGAAAAAACATGTTCTCTCTGATGATACATGGTACAGAAAGATCTAGCAAATACTATAAAACTCAGCTAACAAAGATTGTACAAGTAAGCAAGAAAACTTTGTAATTGATACTAATGTTCTGAGTTAATGAGACATGTGGGTTGCCTTTGAAGGAAGACAGTACTGGGATTAACGACTTAAATATTAATAATCTGTTTTCTGCATAAGGTCAATTTAGGAAGAGAGCAAATTCAGAAAACATAACTACAATCCACAATCTCAACTTCAAATAAACTGGCAATATTATAATATTCAAGACCTGCTTCTGAGCATAGATCTCAACACCAAAACACAATTTTAGTACCAGATATGAATTACATTTCTTTTGAACTACTGGATGGCAACATTACATTCACTTTCATTATATTTGACCATGAACCTCAACCAGGGTAATCAAACAAAATCAGACCAATGTGAGACATACTCAGCAGATGGTGGGAACCAGGAAGCTAAATTTCCACTTCCCTTTGCTTGTATTTTACAAAATTATGCAAATTCCATGCCCAGTTAGTTAGCATTGGGACTGCAATCTGATAGTTTGATGACAGAGTGAAATTAATTTGAAACAAAGACAAATAGTAATTTGTGAAAATCATGCCCACACCTAGAGGAGGGCAGGATGGTGTGGGAGGGGCCTCTGAGATTGGGAATCCATTTCCAATCAAACCTTATTTCTCTACAACAGCTATTTTCCTTTAAGTTATGAGTAATGGACCTGGAAGAAAAAGGATGAGAAGCCAGGCCTAAAATGGACAGAGGATGCTTCATCCTCTGTCATGGAAAAAAAAAAAAACAAACACAAGAGGAAAGATGGAGGAAGATAAGAGACATTGAGTGATGGTGCCAGGAAAGCAGGGGAACTTTTGTCCAATGTCTTCCTTCCTTTCAGGAAAGCCAAAGAGGTTATCTTCTGAGCACAGAGGGTTGTCATGATTTCATGAACTTGGAAAATATGGGAATAGTTCTAAACAGCTGTGCTGGAGAAGTGGGCTGCTTAGGTGACCTTACTCACCATTTGGGTTTGTCTTGCCCAGTGTGGGGACCAATGCCACCCTCAGAGCCCTACAGCAGTAGCTACAAAAGCCAATCAGGAATGACAAACGTGCAGCACATGTGCCACGCTCCTCGCTTACCTCAAGCTGATGACAGACATTATGAATCAAGCATGACATCCTTCCTCACTGAGCTGAGGCAGAGCCTCAAAATCTTTTTCCTCACAGTGCCCCAAGCAGCCGTTACTGATTGATCAAGGAGGTACCTGAGATGAAACTTAGTCACCATTTTTGAGCAAAGCACAAGTCTAGCTGTGGACTTGATTTACCCATAACAGGGTTCCTGCTTCTGCACCCGTGGAGAGTTATCTACTTGATACCCCAGCTCTATAAGGACTGGATATTTTGCTCCTGAACTTCAATTCCTGTATGTACAGGGATCTGATACCTCCTCTGAAACCTCCTAGACAGCAGTCATGAGTCCAGAGCTGGCCCATTCGTGAATTCCACAGACCACTGCGGTAAGTCAAGGCTCAAACACTCCACCCCTGTAATCTACATGCTCAAGACTCATGCCCCAACTGACTACCACTGGTACATAAAGAAATCTGATGATTGTTGGGTTACACTGGTTCTCCATGTACAAGCTTGATACTGGAGGAAGGTACACTAAATTGAAGCAGTTGCCTAGTGACCTTGCATAAAAAGCCAGACCCAGTAAACCAGTTAGTCGTCCTTAGCCTTTCCATGACTTCCAAGTTTGAGGACTATAGCCTGAAAGAGCAGATTCTCCTGGCCACTAAAACATTATCCATAAAACAGGCCTCCAATTGCCCTGAGGCCCAGGAAATATCTCTCGGAATAAAAGAAGCTACCTCTTTCCAAATTCCAGACACTTCCTTTAGTGGAGACCCTGAAGTCCAGAGGTCATCAGGGGAGTAAGCTTAGAACAAGGGCCTTATTCCCCAGAGATCCTTGCGTCACCCTCTGAAACAATGAACCTAACACAATCATGGCTGTCAAAGTATACCTACTGTAGTCCTGCCTATGTATGTCCCCAGCTCTTACTGGGCTTGCTGGTTCATTAACGGGACCAGATCCCTGGCTTTAGAGGGGTCATCCTTACTTTGTTAAAAGATTCCAGAATCCTAGTGTTTAAGCCCTGCCCAAGTCCCATGAAACCGTGGACTCAGTTCTCTCTTCTGAATCCTGGGATTCTGATCCAGTCATTCCCTTAGGCCCAGGTAAGATGGCCATGTCCCATAATAGAGGAGATTGGTAGAAGAATCATCTCCCCTGGACCAGAGGGAGTGTAAGGGGGTCCCTAACGAGCATCCAGTGTCTGCAGACAGTGTGAATTCTGGAAAACACAGCATGGGCCATTCGAGTAGCATGGAACGAAAGAACCCAACCTTGTTATGGTCCAAGTCTCAAGAGCCTTCTACCCCAATATGACCCCAACTCTTACTTCAGCCCTGTCCCAAGTTTTCAATAATTAGATTTTTCAGAAGCCGAGACATCAGCATCCAGTATGTCTCTGACTGCCAAGAGTTCAGCTGAGGTGACAACCTCACAGATGCTCAAGAAGGGACAATAGGTACAAATATGGTAGCAAAGTAGAGTATTTGTCTTCATATGTACTTGAGTTGAAATAACAACTGTACCGTGTACTAACTCTGTGACCTTCACCACGTTGCTCGATTTCTCTGAGCTGAACAAGAGTAAAGTGGAAATTATTGTAAGAATATAATAGGGTCACGGAGAAGCTTGGAGGATTATGTATTAAGTGCTGGGCACATGACAGGCACTCTCAACAATCATACCTACCACAGCAGTCTTTTGCCCAAGTGTAAAATTAACATATAAGCATGTTTGAGGCGTTGTGTTTGTCACATAATAGGCACTCAATTATACAGAGAGAGAAGAAAAAAATTAATGAATAAATGAATGAACCAGTCATGTTTGTTACCATGGGTGAGAGAATATTCTTTAAAAGGAGCCTAGCTCACCAGGCAGTCAGCTTACCCAAGCATCAGCAATACTTTTTATTCACTGTCAGGTGGATGCTTCAGCTGAAATAAGCAGTGACCTAAAATTATTTCTGAAAATCCATCCAATACACTTAAACTGTGATTTTTTTGACCCGTAAGTCACATCTGAACATTTACAGGAAACTCAATAATAAAACTCTGCCTTTGAAAGGGAGAAGGAATTCTTCAGAAAGTGGGTGCTCTGTGAGAGCAAGGTAATAACCTTCTTTTAAAGACGAATTTCTTCCACTAAATGATCATGTATTCTTTCTATGCTGAACTTAAATTGGAGTTAAAATTTTCAAACTCAGATGTGTATAAAGTTTTTATTTTTGAAAAGTCAATTCCCTTTGTAGGCACCCACACCTGAGTTTTGATTCTACAGAGAGAAAAAAAAAAAAAAATCTTTCTGGAACTAAAGTGAATGCTTTAGTTAAATGGAATACATGGTTAAATGTATGCCCAGGGGCAGAGAAAAGCCAGATCCCTAAGGCATAATTCTGATAGTTGCACTCAGCAACAAGTGTCTATCAGAGGGGAAAATGCGCATACTTTTCACAAACAAGTGACTACTGACCCTTCCATTTTAGGGTATCTCAGAATAGAGGAGAGAACACTTCCACCTGGAGGATTCCATCTACTCATACCCTTGAAAGAATAACACTGATTGTACACATAATTTGTTTTGTAATAATGCCAACCTGTTTTTCAGACTCCTAAAAGGAAGGTATGCTCCACTGACATGACTACAATTTGAGTCAAACGGTCCTGGTTTCAAGTCCCAGTTCTGTTACTTGGTAAAAGTTCTACCTTGGGCAAGGTCCTTAATACTGCAAAGCCTTAGCTTCTTAAATTTTCCCCTAGGGACTAGTTATTCTTTGCCCTCTGCCTGCATCCTGATGGATTCTCTACCCTGCTCTAGGCCCAGGGAGGCTGACTCAGCGGGCAGCACCACAGATTTAGCCAACCGAGGGCATCGGCAAGAGGTCAGAGGCGGGTCGATATTTCCATCAGAGCTCCTGGGAACAGTCATAGTTGTTGTCACATGGATGCCTTTGCCACCCCGTTTCCCAGGCCATAGACTCACTGGAAAGATGAAAGGAGATGCTGTATGTACAGCACTTAGCAAAGGCCTGTCACAAATAATGAGTGACAGATGCCACCCACATTTGAAGCCAAAATAAGCAAGTGGTGTTCGAGAAGGGCCCACCGCTAGTTAAGAGGCTGATTGGAACAATGTACCACCAAGGCAAGGCAAGCGTTTCAGTTAAGTGCGAAGGGGATGGAAACGTTTGGTTCATGGCCACTCCCCGCTCCCTTCAAGTATCTGTGCGCTGTCTGCTTCGCATATGCCAACACTCCTCTGACAAAATCCAAGGGAAAGATTCTCTCTTGAAAAGTAGTCGGAGCACAATGAAATCTGCACCAACGGGACTGCAATCAGCGGTGGTGTGGGCACAGGGGTGTGACATGGGCTCTGTGCCGAAGGGAAGTGAGATTGAGATTGTGGCAGCCTGGTGACAGTCCTGTGCTGAGCTCCTGGAGTGACAGTTGCTCTGGGGTAAGCCAGTGAGCGGTTCCTTGAAAGTTCAGGATGTGTAAACCAAGAGAGAAAGTGTTGATGAGGTGTAGAATGCTGTATATGTGGGTGTAAATATCTGAGAGAGCTGTGAGTCAAGACAGGGATTCCTATTTTGTGGCACCTCGATAAATAGATACTGGGTCAGCAATGAGCCAAGGGGGTCATGGTTTAAAAATGTTGCCTGAAGGCTGAAGGAGCTCAGCCGCCTTCTGATCCTTGACCAAACTACCCAAGAGGAGTAGTGTGGAGTATGAATGCCTGGTTCAGTGCTTCTCAAAGTGTGGTCCCAGGGCCAACAGCATTAGCATTACCTGAGAACTTGCTAGAAATGCAAATTCTGGTGCCCCACCCAGACCTACTGAATCAGAATTCTGCAAGTGGGGCCCAGAGATCTGGGCTTTAATAAGCCCTCTGGGTGATTCTGATGCACATTCAAATTTGAGAACCACTGTCTTAGTACCAACGCCCTAGCACCAATTTATGTTATTACTATTAGTCACTGCTCGCTGCCCGTATTATGGATCAAGCACAGTGCTACTCCACCCCTTACTTGAATCATTGCACTTAACATTTACACCAGCCTTGTGAGGTAGATACTGCTGGTGGTCCCATTTATGGAAAGTAAACCGAGGCTCGGGGAGTTTGCAGAGCACACCAAGGACACACAGCCAGTCAATGACAGAGCCAGCAATTGAGCTATGCTGGCTTTCTCAATGTCTCGTCTCTTCACTTTGCTTCTCTGCCTCTACAGCAAAGGAAGATACATCCTTGTAAGGCAAAATGCATTTTTTAAAGAGGTACATTTTTTGAATTATGTGAACCTTTTCTGCAAGACAACAGCAGTTATTCCCCAGCTTGCTCTGTGAAACTGGGAGCTGCCTTAACAGGGAACTCCCACCAACTCCAAGATGTGCTTTACTCACAGAAAA
Source organism: Aethalodelphis obliquidens (assembly GCF_003676395.1). Taxonomy (NCBI): domain Eukaryota; kingdom Metazoa; phylum Chordata; class Mammalia; order Artiodactyla; family Delphinidae; genus Aethalodelphis; species Aethalodelphis obliquidens. The sequence continues at coordinate 21,265,600 of NW_020837962.1, forward strand.
GCACAGAGATATTTAGGAGACAGGGAAGGGGCTGAGCCACGGATCTGGCGGCCAGATATATGGCCATCTGGAAGGGATCAAACTTGCACAAGCTTTTGAGTTGCCCAAATAAATGTCTTCTTTGTCTCCACCAAAAAATAGAAAAAATATATATATATATTTATATACACTTACCTACATATAACAAAGTACACATTGCCCATAATTATAACAGCAACTGGGAGAGAACATAAATTTGGATCTCTTACCTCCCCTCCAAAATGAGATCAGACCAAATACAGTGAATTATTTAAAAAAAAATTTTTTTTTTTAAAAAGGAGTTTCTATGAATTACTATTTGGAGTGTGCTATTATCTGCCCACTATGAAGCACCTACATCATTTTCTCTACACTGATAAAACAAGGTCTACTTTAACCTGCAGGAAAGCAAAACAAAACAAAATTCAACAGGTACTGACCTTACAGTGATCAATGGCTTATTACCATATTTTTACTTTAACATATTAAAAAACACCTCAACGTAAAGTAAAAAGCCTGCTTCGAAAATTATATACTATCATGTTTGTGAAACATCAAGCAGAGGAAAAGTAAAATAAAAAAAATAAATTTAAAAGAGAGCAGGCTAACACTCTAATTAAGCAACTCTAAGTGTGGATTTATTTTCATGTAGGATTAATTAACCTAATAATGATATTTGTATTTATTCTGAGCAATATCTGGGAGAAAATATTTAAGCTCAATTTTTTGTGACATATATCCTTTTATAAAGATATGAATATATATATGCATTTAAATATATATATGTTAAAAAAGGGACAATGATTAACAAAAAAATATTCTAAACAAATAAATACTTACTTGAAAAAAATTAATTTGCATTTATTCCAGAACATTCATTAAGTTCACATTTTATGAAATTCCTAATGAAATGCAGATAAAATTTATCAATAAGAATTAGAGCATTAATAACAAATGACACTGCCATATAAAGCAATCTGAAAAATCTATTTGGATAATTTAAAAATACCCAAATAGTGAGCTAGTGAGCCTACTTTTTTGTTTTACAAAAGGATAATTCCACATACTTTGTTATGATACGAAAGTCCTGTGCTTATTTGCATGCCCTTCAGTTTTTGCCCCAAACTCTTTGAAGACATTGGGTTCATCTTGCACATCTCCAGATACTGAGGAGTTCCTAGGAAACAGCTTTGTAATTGGTAGACTAATATATTTATTGTATTAAATTCTGTTTCTCAGACTAAGGTGATATTACTCAGAGAGGGAGGGGCACAAATGCAAAGGTTGCCAAGTTCAGGAAGATGATATAATGAGTGAAGTGGGCTGGGTGGTGAAATGGAGGATCATATCTTTTCTAAAGGGGTCAGCCATTACTCAGTTCCAGGTGATTGTCTTTGGACGAGAATGCTTGTCCAGTGTTTCCTGATTTTCTGATTTTTTTCAAAGAAAAAATGGCAATTAGGACTTCAAAGAGAAATCTCCCAAGTTGTAAAGACTGGCCACAAATACAAAATTGCTCTTTAAAGTATAGCTTATTAGTCTGGGTTTGGGCCTAAATACAAACCACCTGAAGATATTCCAGGAGCAGTGGGTTTAATAGAAGAATTAGGGTTTACACAAATGATGGGCAACTGGAGAGGATAAAGGTCAGGAAAGTCATGCGGAAGTTCTGGAAAGCTGCAGTCAGAGGACAAGGAGGTGACCTGGAGACCTCTTCCTGAAGCACCAAAGTGGTGGTTCCCAAAGGCTTATGGGGAGGCTGTTCTGCAAAGTCTCTGGAAGGATTCCACCAGTGGTCACCATCTGCAGCAGTGAAGTGAGTGGTTCTCAAGCCACAAAGCCACCAGGAATCCCACATCTGCCCACACATCCGGCTTGTCTTTTGCCTACCAGTTCCCACACCAGTTCTCATGGGCGATCTAGAATCCCAACCATAAAGGAAAGAGGATCCTGGGGTATGTGCTTCTTGATCCGGAGCAACTGACTATAAAGGAATAGCATACAAGGATGCTTTAGGGGATGATAAAACTGTTCTGTATTCTAATTGTGATAACCCAAGCTATATATGTGTTAATTCACAAAACTGTGTACCAACAGAAGTTAATTTTGCCATATGACAGTAAATTACTAATTATAATAACACTAAAACATCAAGAAAAAAAGAACATAACTTTTTGTATTTAAATTAATGAAGTACATATACTCTGAGATATATAGAACTTGTAGCTGAACAATACCACCTGGGGCCTTATAGAAAGTCAGGAACAGGCGGAAGGTAACAGTGGCAGGTGCCTTTAAACGAATCAGGGAACATAATCCACTATTAATATCCAGATGTTGGTCCTTCACGAAGGTAAATAATCCTGTTCAAAACTGCACCAGGGGACTTCCCTGTGGCGCAGTGGTTGAGAATCTGCCTGCCAATGCAGGGGACATGGGTTCAAGCACTGGTCCGGGAAGATCCCACATGCTGCGGAGCAACTAAGCTGGTGCGCCACAACTACTGAGCCTGTGCTCTAGAGCCCGCGAGCCACAACGACTGAGCCTGCATGCCACAACTACTGAAGCCCACACGCCTAGAGCCCATGCTCCGCAACAAGAGAAGCCACCGCAAGGAGAAGTCCGCGCATCGCAACGAACAGTAGCCCCTGCTCGCCGCCACTAGAGAAAGCTTGCTCACAGCAAGGAAGACCCAACACAGCCAAAACTCAATCAACCAATCAATCAATAAATTAATTTAAAAAACAAAACAAAACTGCACCAGGAGCATGTTTATTATACGAGAAGATATTTCTTACACAGCAATTACTTTGTTTAGGGGAATATCAGTCAAATGCTCTTAATCCCAGTCATGATTATAAAAAGTAGACATTGAAAGTATAGTAGAAAACAAACTCCATTTTGACAAAAGACAGCTCTGTGACTGGGGAACAATATGTATCAGCCATTATTATGAGACAATTAAATAGAGCGACTAAACTCAAAAGGAAAAAGAACTTATAAAGCACTTGCTGTGTCTACCTGCATTTTGACTTGGATAAAAATCCAAAGGATAAAAAGAGAAAAAAAAATCTGTATGAAGGGCTTCCCTGGTGGCACAGCGGTTGAGAGTCCGCCAGCCGATGCAGGGGACGCGGGTTCGTGCCCCGGTCCGGGAAGATCCCACATGCCGCGGAGCGGCTGGGCCCGTGTGCCATGGCCGCTGAGCCTGCGCGTCCAGAGCCTGTGCTCTGCAACGGGAGAGGCCACAACAGTGAGAGGCCCATGTACCACAAAAACAAACAAACAAACAAACAAACAAAATCTGTATTAAGTTGCTTTGGCAAAGCCTACCCAACTTGTGTAAAAATGTATATTGTTCAAATTGCTTCAGTGTAGACATTTAATATACATAAAGTCTTTTAATGATTCATCTTATCCACATCCTCACTTGTGATAATACTGTCTCATCAGTTGCCTGCCACTCTCTCCCCCTACACCTCACAAGTATCAAGTCAAAATTCAACACTTGGTTGATGTAGACAAAATCTTTCAATTCAAGCCTGCCTTACACATACTGGAGCACTTTTCAACTGTCACTTCAGAATGTCACTGATTAGCATGCAAAAGGCTTATTTAATTTCTTTATTTCTTTCCAGGGAAAAGAGGTTAGAAACAGCTGTCATTCAGGTGATGAATACAAGCTGCCAGCCTTTGAAAGAGCAGGTGAAATAGTTGAGGTTGGAATTAATTAGCATTTAGAAAACCCCCATACTGGACTGTGCCCTGGCAAGGAAATGGCTGTCCTTCTTTGCAAATGATTTCACCTATTAAAGTAGTCCGGGTATAAGGCACTGTGCAAACATACAACCAAAAGTGTGAACCTTCAGAAACAAAATAGTTTTCTGTTCTTTTGAAAAATCGAGGCTCATACACGTAAATCTAAACGTAACATGCAGTCAAAACTCACACGTGGGCATGCAACTAAGCCTTTTTAAAGATGACATTCAGGGGCTCGGGATGATCTCAGGCTTGCCTGCGCCATTCAACAGTAACATCTAAGACTGTCCTCAGTGCTGATCACACAATGGCTCTGAAGCCATTTGATTTGCAACACATCATGAGAGGAAGAATCTTTTCGAAAAGAAATCTCTCCCTGACCACACCTTCTGTTTGCTTTCAGTTTCCTTAAGGTCATACTCTCAGAGCACGTCAAACATCTTACCCTCACCCTCCCCAAAGAAAAAAAGATAACTCTTCTTCTGTTTCAGAACTGCACTGTATATATTAAGTCTTAACAACTGGACATTTAAAACAAGCCATTGTAAGTCATATGACATTTAATATATAGGATTCTAAAAGCACGACAAAGATGGATACCAGATATTTAGTGAAAGGTAATAAGTGACCTCCAGGAGTAAGAAAAAGCTGTCCATTGTTGGAGTGCCCACAGAAAACCAGGATGGTGATGCTAATTAAAAAGCTCATTATTACTGCCTGGAAGGCAAATGTCAAAAACAAACGGTTTCCCTACCTCAAACCGGGCCAGAGTCAGGGCAGAGGTTCTGACTGTGATGATGATAAGCCTCTGTTTTGATAATGTAAGAGGTCTGAGTCTTCTTTATTCACAAGAAATTTCTTTTGAGAATCAGAACTAATTACGAAATGAAACACTTCATACAAGGCAGGAAGAATTGCTTTTCAGAGGCCCGAATGAATCCCTATTTTGCCCTACAGTTACACCACCCCCCACCAGCTCTTCCCCTCCACCTGCACACACCCACCTCCTACCATCTTTCTGATGCTTTCACCCACTACTTCCACCCCCCCTCCCAGCCCTTACTAGGTCTCTAACCCCCCCACCCCCCATATCCTAGACCTCCTCCTCTAAGTGCACCAATATACCCTCCTACCCAGATCTCTCCATTAGCTCCGTCCTTATCCACCCGCTTCTCCGTCTGCCTTTTTTCAGCACTAAGCACCTCCTACTTTGCATTGTTTGATATTTATTTACTTAGCCTATCTTCCTTTACTTCCTTAAAGCTTCCTTTGGTAGCTTCCTTCTAAACCACGAAGTGGCAGGCTACATCTTTTATCTTTGGTTTATTTCCTCAGACTAAGTTGGGGGCAGGAGACCCTAAAACAGGGGGCCCTGTTCTCCAGGGCAGCTGGTGAGGAGAGGGAGAGGAACACTTGTTCTGATGTAACCACGTCGTCAGGGTCCCCTGGCTGTTGGCAGGAGGAGCAGGCTTCCTCACTGCTTGTGGGCAACAGCGGCCTTCACAGCCCTGGGACCTGCCAGGCCTCTTCCCCAGGGCTCTCTCTGTGATCTGATTCACTCTCTGGGCAGCAGAAAAGGGCCAGGCAGACATGGATCTACCATGAAGCCAATTAGTCTTAAGCTTCTGGGCCCTTCACTTGCATGGGTGAGGCCCTAGCAATTTTTTCTTTGCAATGTTGTGTTATTTTTCTTGAAGGGGGCCCTTGAAATTGTAGAAGCTTCTGGACCCACATAACTTGGATCAGCAGCCCCTGGAGGAAAGAGGTACCAATATTTGCTGGCAAGGCTTACGACCAGCAGTTTTTATGTGTTTGTTTTATTCTACTCTACTACAGGCACTAGTAAAGACGGACTGGCTAAAAGCGTGTGTAATATTTTTCAGGAGGTATTTGAAGAGGTGGTTTATCAGACCTAGAATAGACAAGGGTATTTCTTTACTGGTCAGCACAGAATTGACAAGGACAAGTCATGCAGAAATGGCCTCATGTCTTGTTTAAAGACTAAAGTGTCTTTCCTGTCTCCAGGAATTTGTACTTGATGCTCCCCCAGCTTGGAACGCTCATCCCCCAGATCTATGCAAGGCACATATCCATCTTCAAAATGTTTTTTACTGATGAATTTATTTATTGAATGTTTGTTTCCCCCACTAGCATGTATGCTCAAGAGGGCAGGGACCTCAACTGTCTTGCTCACTATGGTATCCCTAAGGCCTAGAACAGTGCCTGGCTCCTAGAACAATTAGTATGTGTGGACGAAAGAAAGGAAGGATGAATAGGTGGATGGGTGGGTGGGTGGGTTTGGTGAATGTGATCTAGGCTCAGTATAATATTTACAAAGTCTACTCAGATAATTTTTTAGCACAACACAGAGAAATGTAAATAGTAAAGTTAATGCAAAACAAGTCAACCAATAATATAAAGAATATTACTGATGAATTCAGGGGTCTTAGCACTTTTTCTTCTCTGGAAGCCTGGAGGAATTCAGCATGATCCCTTCAATGACAGCAGTTCAACGGTGGTAGGGAGAGGATTTGAAAGGACAGCTTGGCAGACGGGGGTGAGATAATGAGGCTAAGAAAAGATCCCCAGGCAATTCTGATTTTCCACTCCACACTCCCACATCTAGCTACTGTGGAAGATCCTTGAATTTCTGGGAAAACTATAAAAGTGTCTAGTGGAATGTCACATACTTTGTGTTGAGGCTGTCGTATCAAGGGATCCCAGATGCCTGTGTTTCAACTGGCTACATTAGGGTCGCCTAGGGAATCAGAAACAACAAAAAAACATGTATGCATTCCTGGACCTCATCTGAGATTGACTGAAGCTCTGGGGCAGGCCTGAAAAATCAGTATATTAGAAATCTTTCCAAGAGGTTCTGAGAGGCAGCTCCTGGGTTTGAATGTGCTGTATGACCAAACTGGAATTCAAAAGGACTTTAACAGACTTGAAGAATGTGCCAAAAAAAGACAAGATACATGTGATGCTGAAGTTTCGAATTCTCAGAATCTCTCTAAGGTACTGAAGAAGTTGAGATAAATACAGGATTGAAATTTCCAGTGAAAGAATAGGAAATCCTGCCCTGAAGGTATGTGTATATATGTATGCATGTGTGTGTGTATAAGTACAGGATTGGTAAAACTGCACCAAATATCTTACATTTGACCCACTCAGCTTGACCTCTTATTATCACCCTGCACCAAGCCTGGAGGCTGACCTACATGGACCACAGCAGTGACTTCCCTTGCCCTCTGGCTTCTGGTCAGCCAACAGGGAGTCCCCTCAGGAGACTGGAGGAAGGGAGGAGAGTAAGGTCTGGGCTTTCATTCCCTGAGCCCTCTCTGTTGGAGGTCTGTCTTCAACTGAAGGTCACAGGCCCTCTACATGATTCTCTCCCTCCAGAGAGTCCCTTTATTAAACATTTCAAGTTTTCCTAATTTGAATGAGTCATTTGTTTTTTGTTGATACTATGATTGATACAGATACCTAATCTAATGGGAAGGCAGGTTGAAAGTAGATAGGGTTATGGCTTAGTTGCTGCTTTTAAAAAAGCTAATGAGAATTCAGCCCTTTTATATTGTCTCAATATGTATCTAGAATCAGGTGTAAGTCCCATGGGTGTACACATCTGGTCTCACCAGAGGTTTAGGTCCATAGGGAACTTTGACAGCCTGGAGGGGCCAGAAGGGCAGTCAGATGGCTGGTCAGATGGGTACATTTCTGAGCTCACCTGCCTTGGTAACACTACAACATGCTGCAAGGGGCAGCAGTACATAGTGGCTATGAGCAGGGACTCTGGGCTGGATTAACTCCTGGCTCTGCTACTTATGAGTGGTACAACCTTAGACAAGTTATTTCACCTCTCTGAGTTCCTGAGCTGTTTCCTTAACTGTAAAGTGGAAATTAATAATAATAATAATAATACCATCTCTCTCATAGGTTATGAGGATTGAATGAGTTACCACCTATAAAGCACTTAAAACAGTTCTTAGCACAAAATAAATATTTTATACATATGTTTTAAATAAATAAAATAAAAATTCTCATCCCCATTGTGCAAATTTCAGAGAAAACCAGCATCTTCCAGAAAGAAAAGTGGCTTACGTTATTTTTTTTCTATAAATAGCCAGGTATTTTTAAGTGGCTAAATATTTTCTGCAGAAATTAGTTTTGTCTACAAAGGACCATTAACTTATAGATTATGACATTAAGAGTTTGAGACATGGAACCACTTACAACAATTGAAACTTTAAAAATATTTTAGAGGTTAAAAATTCTCATATTTTATTTCTGGGCTAAAATGCAGAGAATGCAGTTTGAAAGAGACACTGCTAGCATTTTAATGATCTACACCAGCCCCATCCATGTTGCCACAGATCATGATAGTGTGCTCTCTGCTTACATGATTGTAAGAAACCTGAATGAGACTTCAAATTTATCCGAAAAGGATAGTACTTTCCAGCATGGATAAAGAATTGTATTAAAGTTTAAGGTTTCAAAAGCCATGAAGCCTGATGTTGACAACTGTGACAATGCTCACTGAAGGAAAAAAAAAAAAAGAAAAAGGCAGTCATGTCAGAAGAAAATTTCTCTCTGAAAACTACTCATTCTAATCTATTAATATTAATTTAAAAATCCAAACAATTATGTTTGTGTAATTGGCATCATATTTTAATGTAGCTAAAATTATAGTTATATCATTTTCCATTTTTCATTATCATTCTGTCATTTAATCTTCAACTCTAAATGATCCTTTGAGGTCATCTGGAACTGAAGAACACAGACAGTCCCTGACTTACGATGTTTGGACTTAACGATTTTTCAACTTTGTGATGGTACCAAAGCTATTTGCATCCAATAGAAACCATGCTTCAAATTTTGAATTTTGATCTTTTCCTGGTTTAGTGATCCTCTCTCGTGATTCTGGGCAGTGGCAGCGAGCCATGGCTCCCGGTCAGCCACTCGACCCCAAGGGTGAATAACAGGTATACTGACAACCATTCTGTTTTCCACTTTCAGCACAGTACTCAATAAGTTACATGAGCTATTCCACTCTTTATTATAAAACAGGCTTTGTGTTAGATGATTTTGCCCACTGTCAGCTAGTGTAAGTGTTCTGTAACCTAAGGGGATCTGAGCTAAGCTCTGATATTCTGTAGATTAGGTGTATTAAATGCATTTTCAGCTTAAGATATTTTCAATTTATGATGGATTTAGTGGGCTGTAATCCCATTCTAAGATGAGAAAGATACAGAATGGAGGTGTTTGTACAGACATCCATGTTTCAAGAAGAAAGATGGATGACTTTCAAAAGGTTTTTGTGTTGATGCATCAAAAGGGAAGGAAGGAGTTGTACCTATTGGAGAGAAAGAGTAAAGAGAGCCAGGTAATGTGAATGGTTAGGTTTTCCAGTCTTCCTGTGCCCAAGGCATGACTCCTGCTTAGCTGAGGGTCGGTGTCATGGCCATTCTTCCAGCTCACTTCCATTCGCTGGAACAGAACAGTGGTTCTAAATGAAAAATTCTTAGCTGTGGGTGATATCTGCAGAGCCCCTGACAAGAACTTCCAGCAACTCCATTCCCTCAAGGAATGAGGAACATCATATAAGAGCTGTGCCAATGCCTGGTCCTCTCCTTCCCAGAATCAGGGGCAGCACCAGTTCCGGGAACTTATCCTACCAGGTAAGACCTTAGATTATTAACCGTTCTCTCAGTTCTTCGATATTTCTAATTGGGAACATTTAATAAATAATTGGAAGCTATGTGGAATGTATTTACTCATTTATATTTATTTTAAAAAAATTATTTGAAGTGCACTTAAAACTTTTTACAGTGTGTCTCCCAAAACTTATCACAAAGTTTCTTAGAGAAAATCATATTTTCTCTGTGTGTATACATTTCCTGGTTGCCTCCTGATTTTTATTGTGTATTAGAAAATGTTCAGAATTCTATAAGAATAGAGACTTCATCTGTCATTTCTGTGACTCCAGTGCCTAGAACAGTGCCTGGGATGTGGTAAGTGCTCCATAAATACTTTTTGAGTGAATAAAAAACCAATATGAACAGAAACTAGAAATGCTGAATACTAATGTGGGGCACTAGCTCTGAACAAGGCCCATGGCACGTACTTGACAAACATCAGCTCCGTCTCCCAACACTGTTAAAAGGTAGGTTCTGTTCACATCCTCGTCTTACATATGAAACCACTGAGCTAAAAGCGAAGGTAAGTAACTTGCCTAGGATCTCACAGCTTAGAAATGGAAGATCTGGAGTTGAACCTGGATAGCTGAAAGCTAGAATCCAAGCTCAGAACCCCACAGCTAATACGAATGTTGCTAATCCCTACTCTTTTTTTTTTCCCCTATTCAAGTAAACACTTAAAAACTCAGATATGGCTTTTTATACACTGATGGAAAACGATTCTATGTTGACAACAAAGTTTGTGAAAATCAGAAATGTAGTGACTACAATTATTTTCATTTACATACAAACGTATTTTCACTTACATACAAACATACTTACATACATACAAACATACATATATAAAGCACTTACTGATAAGTATAAAAATTCAACAATTAATTTCTCTCATTTTAAACCCCCTCATGAACCTCCCTTACTTTCCCCCTAAGAGGATCGGGTAGCAAAGCAAACCAAACAAAATCATGCCTTGAAGCGTAAGCAATTAATGTGGCTGGCTGAAGCTAATGGAAAGCTATTTTTTAAAAACAGGAAGAGTGCTCTTAAGGTATTTTTAGATGTGAAAATAATGTCAGTGTCATTTATTACATACTTCAAATCCAGTTTTGTCACAAAATGGAGAGCCTTCAGTGAATTTGAGAAGAGGGGCTTGAGAATGTGGCCCACATTATATGTTGATTTTTCCATGGTTGTTTCATACAGACAATATCCTTCAGAGAGTTGCCCCTTCTGGCAGGTGGCATCATGCATGCACATGACTCATATAGGATGGTGGGGACTTAGCACCCATGCTTTGGCTTTAAGCACCTTTAAAACATTCCCAGCCAGGCTGGCAGGAGACCTGAATTTTAATCTCAGCTTTGATACTAACTAGCTATGTGATCTTGTGCAAATCACTTAACTATTCCTTGCTTTGGTTTCTGCAAAGTTGGATTAGGTGACTCTTAGATACCTTCCAGAACTAAAAATATCTTTCAATTCACTACATTTTAAAGATTTTATTCTTAGTAAATTCTAAGTCCTAACTTACGATTATCTATATCTCTAATTTTTTTTTTTTTTTTTATGTTTCACAAGTTTGTTGACAAATGAACAGAAACATTTTGGTAAGTGACCTACCAGGGTTTCTTAGGGTTTGGTTACTTGGCAAGGCTGTAGGCCTGTGAGGACAGAATGCTTATTCTGCACCTACATTGTCATGAAGCCCAACTACTTCTGGATCTGATGGGATGGTGGCATAAAATGGTGACATAGCAACACTCCTGAGCTCTTACAGCCTGTGGGCAAGACAATGCATAAATGTGTCTACCCAGAATTAGCATAACATCCATGTTTCTGCTCAACCTAGGAAATCCAGTTTTTCTTTTGGGTGCCATGGATGTCAACACAGAAAATGCGGGGCATCATAAGAATGGACTCAGATTAAAGGGGTCTGGGGGCAACAGCACTGTCTAGCCATTCCTGGGTTAACAAGTAAAGTTGATCCCCAGCATTTTGCAGAGTTGATTACATAAAACCTGGGTACCTCAAAGAGAATTTTGATCAAGTGCATAAGAAAAAAGCAATTATTTTCTGCAAATAGTAATAGAACTCCCGGAAAAAGAAAGTGACCTTCTAACATGGGCCAATGTAGAGTAAAAATAGCCAAGGTTTACAGACAGATTTACAGAACTTGGACAAGGTTGAGTCTAGAACAGAACAAAATGGAAATATTCCTTCAGGCATTCCTTAAGGAAATAGAACTAGACTTTAATATCTGAACCCATGGTACACCCACTGAAGTCTGTTTTGTATATTTACAGTTAAATTAATATGAAATACAATGTACATAGTTCTTATTCCAAAGGAAAGGCTTGCTCATTCCTAACCAATGCTTTTATTACCTTTATAAAGTTCTGCATTACAAAATACCCTACAGAAGATATGGCTACACTTGGATCTTTGGACTAGATGAGTCCTACCTGTTTATTTTAGTAAAAACTCTAATGTCCAAGACAAGGAGTAGGGAAAACCAAGTAAGCAACTCTGGTCCTTACAGATCACTGACTCGGTAAGTCTCACTTCTGTCTGGGTGTGCTTACATTTTTTAAAAAATAATGCACAGTAGTCAGATGTACAGATAATTGCAACAGCTGTAATACCTTTCAGTCCAATCCCATCAGTGGCAGATAAGGACAAGTGGTTTAATCAGCAACCTTTACAACTTACTTTCCAGCTTACTTTCACAGCTATAGGACAGAAGATAAAGAGCTAAAAACCATATTTCTCATGTTGCCTTAGGGCTGGCATGTAATATGGATCCCCCAAGAAGATTCAACTGTGTGAATCTTGAAGATGAAAGTAAACAACATAGTGTATCAGCTGCATGAAAGGATGGCTCTTTAAGAAAGCATGGTGGCAGAGTATTTAGTTCTTTTAAGGAGCTGTGTCAGAGTACCTAAACCTTAATGTAATATGTGTCAAGATCTGGGTTGTAGCAGCAGTGGTGGTTCTGCTCAGACACTCCGTGTTGCAGCTGAACATTTTTCAAGTTATGTCATCCTTGGCTGTATTATTCTCTGCCTGAACTATACAGAATGGATTCTGTAGTAGGCAACCAAGTATGCTGATGACATATGGTCTATGCTGTGGTCTTCCTTTTCCCTGCTTCTTAAAGCTCTATCCTCTGGCAGGACCAGCTGTAATAACTTTTTTTTTCTCCTTTTACTTTACTTCAGAAGACAGTCTCTTACCTTAAGATCCACCTACACTATATCTTGGGAAGTATATCTTAAATGGGTAGAAAAGGCAAGATTCTACTGAAACTATTTTATATATCTCTATATAATATATAAATACTATATATATTTATATGTACAAATATATAAGGTGAATTTTCTTTTTCAAATAATATATAATATATATGGCTTGATGAATATCCAAGAAATTGAACACTAGGAGCTTTTCTCCCACAATAATGCAAAGAGTGAACTGACAATAACAGTAGGTATTTTATTAAAATCCACATTCACTGGAATCACAAAAAGCCCAATATAATTATCACCAATCTGGTAAAGCTGTGAAGTTAGTTAATTTTATTTCTTGAAGCATTCAGAATGTTTCAAGTAAACTCTTATAATGAGCCATTGCCTTTGTCTTTTTTTTTTTTTTCCTCCCTTTTCCAGCCCACATAAAAATGACAAACACAAGATATAGCAGGCTAGAGCTTTTTTCCCCTCCTCGGGAAGAAAAATATTCATGTCAATTGGAAGAGTTGAAATTGCATCCAGCAGTTTGGGTTGGCTCTAATTTCAACCTCCTGTGATATTCCACTCTTATTCATTCAAGTAATCTCTCTGGCATGGCAATACTAGGTTTGTCTTTTTCATATAATTTTTTGGAGCTGCATGAGCATTCAAACATACTGCTTCCTTTAAAAAAATATACTTCAAAAACTTCTCAATTAATAAAAATAGTGAAAGACACCCTAGTACTACCGATAGAAAACTCTAAATTGAGGCAGAATTGTGAAGATGGGAACCAGAAAGATGGGGAAAAGAAAACTAACACCACCAAGTGGCTACTCGTTGCCTTACTGATTCAGATATGTTGTTTTATTTGTGAGAAGCCAAATAACTTGTCCAAATTCACAGTATACCACAGAGATAAGACTGGAGCCCAGAACCGTCTGTCTCCAAAGTCATTTCCATTAGACTCACCAGAGCTGTCAGGAACATGTTTCATAAATCCCTGTGAATCAGACAATGGATAAATCCTGTCCTGTATCTCTCCCTTTGCATCTCCTCCAATGAGGTACACCAAGACATCTTGTTCAGAGAATATAATTTAAGATACATGGTCAAATAATCAAATGCAAATACTGCTGTACAATAAATGTAAAAGGTCATGTGAACACAGCAGAGAATGTTGTCATACTGTGTGCAGAAGGAGGATTGGCAAAGCACGTTCCATACTATGAATCACAAATCTCTGAATGACCAGGGTTTCTGGGGAATATAATAGCTCAAAAGTCTCATGTGCAAAGAACCTTATAAATTAAGCCTTCTATGTGTATCCTGCCAACTTCCAACAGGGGAAATGTCATTTTCCTTTGTAAAGATGATGACACAGGCAGAACCAATGGACAGAGACAGAAACATGTAATGGCCTTTTAAACACTGGCACTTTGATGATTAAGTCGTGCCATCAGAAAATTCCCAAATTTTTCATTGCAGAACAGCATTCAGGCAATCAGGCACAGTGGATAAAGTAATCATTATGTGTAACCCCTATGTGAGGCTAATTTTCTGAAGCTAAGATCAATCTGGGGCAGTAAGTAAGTAAGGTGAGTTGGTTTTTTTCCTGGATTTATTATCCCTGTAGCACCACAATGTTATATAACAGAAGACTAAAAAGTATAAAGAAAGCATTTGGAAATGGGCATAAACTCAACCAGAACTGTTAACTCCCATATATCGAAAGGGCAAAAGGAAAAACCCAGAAGAGCTTATCCTCTGGTGAATACAGGATATGGAAACAGATTTTCTCTAAAGATGGCAATAAAAGACCAGTACTACCTAGTTCCCACCACCTGCCTCATGAGGAGAAGTGAATAAGAAAAAAAAAAAAAATGTGCCAACACATTATATTCAGAAGGGGAGCTATTTAACCCAACCTTTAAATATCAGAGTCTGAGGAGGCAAGGCATTTGGGAATATAAAGCATATTCCAGGCTGATGGTGCTTATTAGATTGGTAGCTTTCCTTTCAGCCTTCCTTATGTTTTTCATATCTGTTTTAATGCCAGTTACTTGGGACAAGCAGAGAACAGAAAGGGTGATAGAAAACACAGTAGCATTTTTGCTTTCATCTGTGTGTCTTCAGATCAGAGATTAGGCTCCGATTTCAGTCTAGGTGCTAGTGTCTGTTGAAGGAGGGTAAAGAGCCAGCCCCAAGAGCATATTTGCTTGAGTCTCCCTATTCCCTACCCCAGAGAGTTCTGATTCAGACTGAAGTGCTAACAACTACATATAGAAGGGTGATGAGTCTGTCTCCACAAAGGATCTTAGATAAATGCTCTCATCTGCCCTTCCCTAGTTCATAATCACATCATTCTCATTCCTTTGATACTGCTTAGACTTTCTATATGTGTGATATTTAACTGTGCTTCCATCTAGT
Source organism: Aethalodelphis obliquidens (assembly GCF_003676395.1). Lineage (NCBI taxonomy): Eukaryota > Metazoa > Chordata > Mammalia > Artiodactyla > Delphinidae > Aethalodelphis > Aethalodelphis obliquidens. The sequence continues at coordinate 21,280,730 of NW_020837962.1, forward strand.
AGTATTTGTATGGTTTTATATTATATGCTTAAGTTTAAAAACAAAACGTGATTTTAATTATAAACCAATTTCACGAAAACTAAAAATAGCCTTGATCTAATTTAAAACACTTTTACAGAAGTTGAAAAGAGACACAATCTATAAGGAAAATCAGCTCATCATGGTATACAATATATATGACCTAAAAGACTCAGAAGGGATTGCTCATAAGTTAGAACTTTTTTTTCTTTTAATGACCAACAGTCATAATCTCTTTCCAGACTGAGCAGTGATGAAAAAATGCAGAGAAATATAAGATGAATCATTTTATACTTTTATGGAGATTCTCCTCTTTCTCCCCCAGTCTGAGAAATCCTGAGGCAGATGGCCTGTAATTCACAATGGTCCTGGAGGTCCATGCAATCACCCATCTTAGATGTTTCAACAAGATAGACCCCTGGAGTAAGTATGCAAAAGAAAAAAAAAACACGCTGTTTGCTCATCTCAGAGTTAAAGATAATTCTCAGATACTCCTACTTCCTGGACAGCTCTGAGTTAATGTCATATTGTGGAGAAATTTAAGGTATTCTATAGCAAATTGGAAGCAGTTGCCTCTCCAGAGTTAACTCTGTCTGGGAACATCAGCCCCCTCCTCCTTGGCTCCGACTCTTCAGATTATTTATTTCCTGCCATATTTTCCATAATTCATATCTCCAAATGAAAAGGGTGGGTGTGGGGGGGAAACAAAGGAATCAATAGAAAAGGAACTGTTGGCTTAGGTTATCATGTAAACCTTAAGGAGAACATCACTTGCCATGGTAATTTATTCATTCATTCAAATAATATTTATTGACAGCCTGCTATATTCTAGAGGATACAGTACCAAATGTGACAGACAAAATCCCTGTACTCATAAAGCACACCTTCCAGTGGGAGAGACAGACAATAAACAAATTGAGCAATACACCTGGTATGTCTAATGGCAATAAGATATAAAGACAAATAGGAAAAGGAGAGAACTATGGAATGACCAATTGTTGCTATTTTAGGTAGGGAGGCTATGGAAGACTATACTTACAAAGCTGAATTTTAGGTAGAAACCTGAAGGAAGTGGGGGAAGGAAAGAAAGAGATTTCCAGGTGATGGGAGAGGAAGATTTGTGAAGCTGGGGTGGAGTGGGTGGGAGGAAAACAGCAGTAGATGAGGTAGGGCCTTGTGGACTTTGTAAGGACTTGAATGAGACTGAGGAGTCAATAGAGGGTTTGAAGAAGAGGAGGGACATGATCTGACTTACATTTTTCAAAGAATCACTCCAACTGCAATGTTGAGAATAACCTATAGGAGACAAAGGTCTGAAGCGAGGAAGAGATCAGGAGAATAGAGCAGTAAACCAAGTGACAGATGGTGATGATCAAGACGACTGGACCAGAGTAGAGTTAATAAAGTGATGTGAGAAATGATCAGATATTGCTTATATTTTGAAGGTAGAACCAACAAGATTTTCTGAGAAATTGAACATAGAAGTTAAGAGAAAGAGGGTAAAGATTTTAGCCTGAACTATGGAAGAATGGGATTGCCAAGGACTGAGAAGAGAAAAACTGGGAGAAGGTATGTATGGGTATATTCTGGAGGGTCAGCATAGTACTAAATAAGAAATTCTAATTTGGAGATGACACATTTCAGATGCTTATTACAGATTCAAGTGGCAATATTGAGTAGGCAGTTGAATGTACACGTCTGTAATTCAGAGGAAAGGTCTGAAATGAAATGTAAATTTATGATTTATTAGCATATAAAGCCCTGAGTTTAGCTGAGATCACCAAGAATGAATGTTGATAGGTAAGAATTCAAGGATTTAACCCCAGAGCTCTTCAATATTAAAGGGGCAGTGATACAAGTGAGAACCAGCAAAAGAGATGGAAAAGAACAGTCAGCGAGGTAGGAGGAATCCAAGTGAGGAAATTGTTTCATGTGGGAGGAGCAATCAACTGTGTCAAGAGAGGACTGACAGTTGGCAACTGGGCTATAAGACAAGGATAAAGAAGAGCTTTTTAATCTCCAGCTCTGACCTTTCACTCAAAAGCAAAAGCTTTTGTAGAAATACCCTGCTCCCTTAGAGAAATGTCCTGCTTATACTTGTAACACTTAGGAAGCAAATTATTTTACTTAGATTGTATTGAAATTCTGTTGATAGTTCATGGTTTAAAATGAAGTCCCTAAACCATATGCTCAAAATACCCCCAGGATTTTATATTCTTTACTGGCTGAGGAAATTATTCAATAAAAGGAAATCATCTCAGTGACTGTGTTATTAGGAATGTAGTTTAGTGATTTTCCAGAAAGATGGATTACCTGACCCAGATGGATAATTTTCTTAGTCTGGTACCATTCAAGCTAATAAAAATCAGTTCTAGTCACTATTTATGACCATTTACCATTTCCATGCTGGATACCATTGTATTGTCTGGGCTTCAAGGAAGCTCTGGATTTAATGGACAAAGATCACCTTAAAAGGTCAAGATCCCCAAAAGTTAATGAACCAAATTTCTGTCCAGCAGCATATTTTAACAGTATCCAGGGGTATATAAGTGCAGACACCGCTGTTTTCCAGATATAATGATAAAATAATTTGGAATATAAAAACTGATTTACTAAGTTCTAGAATATTATTTGACTTGCATATTCAAGTCCTACTTAAATGTGCATGTGTTAGAGATGGCTAATAAGTCATGTATTTTTCTCTACCTAGTCACCTTAAGAATACCCAGGCATTATAGAACTAGAACAAAAAATCTTAAAATATTATGGAGACACAAAAGACCCTGAATAGCCAAAGCAATCCTGAAGGAAAAAAACGGAGGTGGAGGAATCAGACTCTCTGACTTCAGACTACACTACAAAGCTACAGTAATCAAGACGATATGGTACTGGCACAAAAATAGAAATACAGATCAATGGAACAGGATAGAAAGCCCAGAGATAAACCCACGCACCTATGGTCAACTAGTCTATGACAAAGGAGGCAAGGATATTCAATGGAGAAAAGACAGTCTCTTCAATAAGTGGTGCTGGGAAAACTGGACAGCTACATGTAAAAGAATGAAATTAGAACACTCCCTAACACCATACACAAAAATAAACTCAAAATGGATTAAAGACCTAAATGTAAGACCAGACACTGGAAAACTCTTAAAGGAAAACATAGGGAGAATGCTCTTCGACATAAATCAAAACAAGATCTCTTCTGACCCACCTCCTAGAGTAATGGAAATAAAAACAAAAATAAACAAATGGGACCTAATGAAACGTAAAAGCTTTTGCAGAGCAAAGGAAACTATAAACAAGATGAAAAGACAACCCTCAGAATGGGAGAAAATATTTGCAAATGAATCAACAAAGAATTAATCTCCAAAATATATAAACAGCCCATGCAGCTCAATATTAAAAAAACAAACAACCCAATCAAAAAATGGGCAGAAGACCTAAATAGACCTTTCTCCAAAGAAGACATGCAGATGGCGAAGAGGCACAACATCACTATTAGAGAAATGCAAATCAAAACTACAGTGAGGTATCATCTCACACCAGTTAGAATGGGCATCATCAGAAAATCTACAAACAACAAATACTGGAGAGGGTGTGGAGAAAAGGGAACCTTCTTGCACTGTTGGTGGAAATGTAAACTGATATAGCCACTATGGAGAACAGTGTGGAGGTTCCTTAAAAAATAGAATAGAATTACCATATGATCCAGCAATCCCACTACTGGGCATATACCCAGAGAAAACCATAATTCAAAAAGACACATGCACCCCAATGTTCACTGTAGCACTATTTACAACAGCCAGGTCATGGAAGCAACCTAAATGCCCATCGACAGATGAATGGATAAAGAAGATTTGGCACATATATATGATGGAATATTACTCAGCCATAAAAAGGAACAAAATTGGGTCATTTGTAGAGATGTGGATGGACCTAGAGACTGTCATACAGAGTGAAGTAAGTGAGAAAGAGAAAAACACATATCGTATATTAACACATATATGTGGAATCTAGATAAATGGTACAGCTGAACCAGTTTGCAAGGCAGAAATTGAGACACAGATGTAGAGAACAAATGTACGGACACCAAGGGGGGAAGTGGGGGTGGGGGGTAGTGGTGGGATGAATTGGGAGATTGGGATTGACATGTATACACTAACATGCATAAAATACATAACTAATTAAAAAAAAAAAGAATACCCAGGCAGAAGAAAGAGAGAGAGAGAGAGGGAGGGAGGGAGGGAGGAAGGAAGGAAGGGAGGGAGGAAGTAAGAGAGAAAGAAAGAAATGAAAAAAGAGAAAGGAGAGAGGGAGGGAAGGAGGGAGGGAGGGAAGGAAGGAAGGAGGGAGGAAGGACAAACTATACACATAAAGAGAGTTAATAGGTAATGGGGAAAAGTTGAAGAACAAATAGTCCTAGACCATGTATAAAGGATCCTTTTTTTTTCTTTTTTTGGCAAAGCACAGAGACAGTTAAAATGCAGGCATTTTCAGTACTCCGAATTGAGAGGCCAGGAATAGTACAGGATTAGGTGGGGAGAGTCTCCTAATTTAGAGTCACAGGGTAGTCATAGACATTCTAGAACCTGGAATCCAGCACTTCCAAACTCCAGGTTGAGCAGTTCTGACAAGACTACTCTGTAATTACAGAACAATCAGAACTATGCCATGTGCTAAAAGACTTGGTTAAAAAATCTGATGTGATTTGGTCTGCTTAACTAATTCATGTGCAATATTAGACATCCCTATAAACTGCACACAGTGATTGTATACTCACAGGGAATTCAATTTGTAGTATACAGTATATGCTAGTATGGAAACACTGGAATAAATAATTTCTTCATTTGTCTGTTTTAAGAGTCACTTTGCTATACCTGTTGCCAATTCCTCAACTCCATCTGGGTTACAATTTACCAAGATTATCTCTGACACTAAATATACCTTAGCCTTAATGGCTAAGTCCCAGCCTGTACAATATTCTGGATATGCTGTTTATGTTTCCATTTGCAAATAGCATATATTCGCAACAGCTGGGCAGACATCACAGCATCTGGAGCAGGAATTAGCCTTTAAGTATGCAGTGACTAACAAAGATGCCAGGGAAAGAACTGTAAGCATTAACAGTTTCATGCTTTTATATACATGACAACAATGCTTAGTAAAAAGGCTCAAATGTATCCAAAGGTTTCTATGCTTAAGAATTTTCAAAACCAATTTCAAATGTTTCTGAATCAACAGGAATTAGTTTAAATTGTGCTTGTCTCAGGCAAAGACTGCTGTAAATCAATCTCCTTTTAAACGTACATGAGCAGCTTAAAATTACATCACATGCCATGGCCAACAACTGTTGGATGCCAAATCTAAATAGAGTAAATCTAATTTTCACTAGATTGGAATATGTAATACAGAAGTGGACTTTTAAAATGTCATAGAAAATAACTGCCTTGCCTCTAATGCCAATACACTCCTTAAAACACCCAATACGTACCACAGATCAATCAGACTAGGAAATCAGGTCACCACATAGAATTGCTTCATCAGTATTAAAAAAAAAAAAAACACTCTATGTATCATATAAAAGTTATCATTTAAAGGGATGATTGGCTATATTCTTCAAAAATTGTGGAAAAATTGTGTCCCCCATTTCATGTTTATTGCTCACAAAGTGGGTGGGGCACAACATGGGGTTTTTGCTCTCACGGACTTTTAAAGAGATGAGGTTTATTGAAAGTTTATTATTTTTAAGTAGATTTAAAAATGAAGGAAAAAGCACAAAAGAACAAGGGACTGTCCTAAGGTATAAAGGGTGGAGGAGCCCATATTAAATATCCTGCCATAAAAGAACAAAGCAATCCCCCCATTTTCTGGTTATATGTAACCCCTCTATTTTTTATGAATTGCATTCATTACACTACAACTTCATCCTAGAGGAAGTTCAAGAATTAGAGGAAATGGTAGGAATATTAAATATACTCGACACCACCTACACTGCATAGAACTCTTACATCATGCTTAAGGCCTACACTAGACTGTAACCATGGATAAATGGTCACTTGTATTTTACATAAATCACACACATCTGAATTCTAAATCTGTGAATACCTTGAAAAAGTTCCATCTTCAATGAGTTAAAAAAAAAAGAAAACAATAACTAAATGAGAGAGCTGAGAGATCACACTTCAAACCTGAGAAAGTTTTTAATAAAATAAAAATAAATAATAAACTTCTAAACATATCTGGTTAAAGGATATTCAGAAACAAACAAACAAACAAACAAACTCTCCAGCTTACTGCTGATTCGGAAGCATTAACTGAAGTCAGACTTACCAGGGAACACCCCTGTTTTCGATTTGCAGCGCGTTTATAACGATTTACACTAACCCAGTATTATCTTGTTGAGCCCTGATCTATGCCCTGGTTATTCACACAAGGCAAGTTAAATTAGAGACTGGACCTGAATTTTTAGGCCTGGGGCAAGAGAAAGTTGGGTAGGTCATGGAGAAGAAAAACTATTTGCTTTTCAAGGAAGGCTGCCAACTCCTCTGTCCCAGGGCCCGTAGTTGCTGTGAGGGGCCAAGCTGGGGTAAACTCAAAAGGGAATTCATTTGTCTCTCTTATTTCAGTAAAGACAAGAGATTTCTGCAGGGATGCTGGCAGTTTGAGATGCAGAGAAATCACTAGAAATGTCTGCCGGCAGCCATCTCAGGTGCAGTCACCTGCTGGGGCCGGTGAGAGGAGGGTGATCCAGCAGGCTCTGTGGAAATCTGGAACTGACTAGAATAATTGCTCTTGGGAGAGGCTTTGATTTCCTCTAGGAAAGGAAGATAAAGGAGGGGCCCATGGGGTCAGGGCAGGTGGGACCTTGGAATATTTTCTATTTATTTCTCCTCTTTTTTTTTCTTTTTCTAAATTTTGTTTCATCATTCATTGAAGTTTCTTCCTCCCTAGCTGGTTTAATTTAGGGCCAGTGTGTGTTTGTTTTTGTTGTTCTCCTTGATTCCCTGGAAGACTGACAAATCATCTAAAGAATGTGAGTGCCTGCTTCGAATTAAGCCCACTGAGTCAAATAACTGATTGCAAAGGCAGCGGTTAGGAACAAGCAGATTTTGATTCAAGTTAGAAAGAGGCACTCATGGTTCCAAAGCAAGGCAAGGAGCAAAGAGAAGGTGGCTGTGTTCCTTGGTTCCTTGCAAGAAGGCTGGAATAAATGGCTTGTTTGTTTAACAGCTTTTGAAAGGAGCAGATAAATTGCTTTTGGTGACTAAGTGTGGTTATGGGAGGTTGAACAATTGGAGTCATTTCCATAATCAGCAATTGCTGTTGCTGAAATTAGAAAAGTGATAAATAAAGGGAAAACGTGTCTGGAAGGAAGCATTATTCAATCATAAGCCATCCCAAATGGTTAAAAATGTAGCTTAGATCACACTCCTGTGAATTTACACCACGGAAGAAACGAGACCACTCAATTTCACAGTTCCAGGGAAAAACGAGGCTCTTTCTGGAACTTTTACTTTCCCAGCAATGTGTTTGTGATGCATTCCAGATGGACAAGCCTTGAAAAGTGACAGTATCCATCTATTTGTGAGAATCCACAGAGAGAGTGAGAGTTTTCACATCCTTGTGTCCCTAAAACATAAACACCACAAACCACTAATGAATCCACTTAATCCAATTTGGGAGGACCCCTCAGGACGAAATGCTTTATCAGTTATCATCAAAGTATTCAGTCTAATTCTTCTTTGCCCAGGTCTCTATGAGTGAACGGGGGGCAGGGTGGTTGACGGAATGGAAATAAAATAAAGCTAAAGACAGTTCTTTGGATGAAATATACGGCTGATATTTTAATGTGTGGGTGACACAAGGCTGAAATAACATGAACGGTATGTTGTGAGTTCGATTAAAATATAAAAAGATCTTGACAAATTGGAAACATGATCTAAGTCTAATAGAATGACATTTAATGGAAAGAAATGTTAGAACCTGAACTTGGTTTCAGAAAGGCATACATGTGGGATAGAGAAGATACTGTTTAGCAGGGGCTCTTATAAGAAAGTATGTGCTGTTTTGCTAATCAACTCCAGAAAAAAACAACCTTGTCACAGTAAGAGCTAATGCGATGTGACTGCAGACTGACTTTAGGAAAATGTATTAGCTGAATAAGGGCAGGTGACAGTTGTCCTCTGCTGGCTGAACTGCAGCCCAACTGTGGCCTACCCAGCCCTCCCGGCACAAGGTAAGAGAGAGGTGCCCGCCCCAGGCCACCCCCTCCTCTGGCTGTGTGGATCCTACCTCCTCTTACCTTCTAAGGAACCTCCCTCTCTCCTCTATGTAGTTAATTCCTACCTCTTCCTGGTTCCTTCTCATCAGCACTTGATCACACTCAAGTCTCTCTTATCATATAAATCCCACAACGCCCCGAATTACCTCTGCATTACCTCTGCGATAACCACCCCTCCTCCCTTTTGCTGCTGAATCCCTTCACAGTCACTATCTTCCCCTCGCCTTTCTGACATCTTCTCCCTCCGAAGTTTGACTTTTATCCTCACTGCTCCCCTGGAACGGCTCTTTGTTAAAACCACCCATGTCTAAAAAACAGTGCTCAGCCCTTATCTTCCTTGGCTGCTGGACAGCATTAAATGTCGCTGCCCAGCCTTTCTGGAATGAATTTTCTTTGGCTTTCTAGATGCAGCCCCCTCTCGGTTTGTCTCCTCCGTCATGAGCTGCCCATTCCCAGTTTTGTTGTTGTGTTTTGGGTTTTGGTGGTGTGTTTCGGAGGATCCTGTTCCTCTGTCCATTCTCTAGGTTTTGGTCTTCCTCGGGGTTCCTGGTCCCCTTCCTCAGCAGGTGGAGGGGGTTCTCTGGATAGTAATCAGAGGCTGTGCTGGATCAGAGGGCCCCCCTGCGCTGCCTCACGGGGAAGGCCCACCAAGGAGGCCGGCAGAACTCCCTCATCTGGGACCCATCATGGAACAATCAGTTGTCTTCAGGCAGCAGTGGTTTCAAAGAGTTAACAACACTGGAGACTTTTAAGAAAATTCTGCCATAAGGAAGTATTTTTGAGCTTAAATACATGGAAGAATAGAGACCCCCAAGTCCTACAAAAGCTAACCCCAGGCTCCACAGAGAGGGGTCCTGGAGAGAATCAAGGATACACAATGGAGGGTGGAGTGACACGCTGCCACAGAAATGCAAAGCAAGCTGAACACGATGGAAGAAATAAGGCCACTGGGCCCTCAGGGAAGGCTGAGGAGACAGGGGAGACCACCCCCCACCCTGAGGTGGGGAAGCGGCAGGCCACCCCTTTTTTCCTTTTTTTTTTTTTAAATTGAGGTATAGTTGATTTGCAATAATTTATGTTTCAGGTATACAACATAAAGATTCACAATTTTCAAAGGTTATACTCCATTTATAGTTATTATAAAATGTCTGCTATATACCCTGTGTTGTATAATATATCCTTGTAGCTTATTTTATACCTAATAATTTGTACCTCTAATCCCATACCCCTATATTTCCCCTCCTCTATTCCCCCTCCCCACTGGTAACCACTAGTTTGTTCTCTATATCTGTGAGTCTGCTTCTTTTTTGTATTATTCACTAGTTTGTTGTATTTTTTTTAGATTCCACAGATAAGTCATATCATACAGTATTTGTCTTTGTCTGACTTGTTTCACTTAGCGTAATGCCCTCCAAGTCCATCCATGTTGCTGCAAATGGCAAACTTTCATTCTTTATTTATGGCTGAGTAATATTCCACTGGGTATATATGCCACATCTTCTTTATCCATTCACCTGTTGATGTAAACTTAGATTGTTTCCATGTCTTGGCAAATGTAAATAATGCTGCTATTTCCTTTCCTCTCTTACTGGTCACAGCCACCATTTGTTATTTAGCACTTAGCATGTGCCAAGAAATAGCTCAGTGTGTATGACTGACTGAGTCTCTTAATTTTCCCCACTATCTCTCCTTCCCTTCTGTTTTAGAAACAGAATCTCTAAGTAGTGGGTGCAAGAATTGTACTTACATTGAAAAGACTTGCCCTTTTAAATCTCTTCTGCCTAATTACAATGTTTTCAAACACAGAGAAAAGTTGAAAGAATTCTAGAATAAACACTCATATATTCACCATCTATATTTACAAATTGTTAACATTTCGCTGTATTTGTTTCCTGACATATCAACTTCCATCTATATATCTGTTTTATTTTTATCTTTTTCAAAGTTGCAGACATGAGTACTCTTTACCCTTAAATTTATCTTGTTTTATATGTTTCCAACAATCCCCTGAGGTAGTTATGGTCACTTCTGTTTTCCAAAGAGTAAGCAGATGTCTACCAAGTCCAAGTAACTTGCTAGGGTCACACTCTTAGTAATTGATAGAACCCCATTTTGAACTCAGGTCTGTCTCTCTCCAGAGTTCATGTTTTTAACCTATGAGTTTCCCATCCCTTCAAGCCCCCTCCCTCATTCTCCCACCTAAGGGTCCCTTAGAGTTTCAGAGGCTTTGGTGTATAACCACCGTTAATTTGATAAGGACTTGTTGTTCTAGGGGTCTTGGAAAAGGAGAGTTCTGATTGCTCAGTTCACCTTGCCAACTAAAAGAGATAGAGGAACTCTGACCCATTTGGAAATAATATCCCTTCATTCCAGGGCGCTGCCTTCAGGTGTCAGAGAAAAGAAACTATATTTTGCATTACCACTAAAAGTATTTCTCTGTGGGAATAAGCAATTCCATTAAATAAAGTACCCTTTCCCTCCGATTAATTTGAAAGACGCACAGGATTCGAAAAAAGCACAGCTCTCTTTTTTTCTTTCCTGAAATGAAATGCTTTATACCTCACTTACTGCTTATAAATAAGACCTATTTACCATAGATCTGCAGACTGTTATATACTTTGCGGTTTGCCCAGCCTCCCTCTGAGGGACAAAATTTCTGAAGCTGCTCCTTTGTGTTTCATCAAGAATGATGACTCTCAGCCACCTCAATATCATGGCCTGGAAGCTCCCAAAGCAATTGGGTTAGTGATGTATTTTGTGATCCGTGCTGTGGCCATAAAACTTTTCAAAGTAAAGCTCAAGTTCCAATCTACAGATCTGAAGAGGACATTTCCAATCTGTTGGTACAGCCTGTCTTCCATGGGCTCAGCTGCCAGTGGTTACCCTGGGCACCGGGTGGCCTCACGAAGTCGGCACAGCCGAGCCGCTCGCTGCAGAGCAGCAGAGCCCAGAGATCGCCACATTATCACCTCCCGACTCGAACTAGAGTTCCATTTAACAAGCTTGACAGGAGCAACAGGACTACGAAATAACAAGCAGATACACGGTGTGGTATTTGTCAAAGATAAAGGGCTGAGCTTGAGCCTAATGCTTTACGAAGGTTTTGGAAGACATTCAAATCAACCACCCCAAATAGTTTCTGTTCCTTGAACTTCTTCTCACATTTCTCTTATTTGGAGTTGCCGTTTTGACACATTAAGCTTCAGTTGGTGGCAATCTTTTGAAGATACCAGAAATGCCATTAGAGTCTGTTCTGATTTCATAGACATGTCTTATGTTTCCACATACGTACTTTACTTACATCTTAAAAATCTTAACGGCTGAAGCCAAATGCAATTCTACTTTATTGTTATACCTTCCTAAAGCTAAATTTACAAATTGCACCCAAACATGCACACGTGTTTGCAATAAGACTTAATGTAAAAACACAGAGCCTCATTTCTTTATGGTTATAAAGTGAGCAGGGGAAGAGACTTACAAACATAATACTATAATCCAATCACGTGTGCCTTACTGCCCATATTACATAAAATAGGATTAAAAAAAATGAATCATATCTATTGCCATTTCATATTTGGTCTTCTGAGAGCATACTATCCCTATAGTTCTCTATCACGTGTAGAGACAAATTAAATTTGAAAAGAAAAAAATATTATATTTCCCGTTTTCGTCCGAATGTGCAAAAGCAACCAATACAACGTGAAGTATGGCATACATTAGGAGAATTAATTTTTGGATGAGTCTGACAGCACGGATGAGTTGGAAGTTTATGCCAGCAAAAACTGAAGAGAAGCTATATTTTTTTTTAAAACAAATATATAGATTTACAGAAAGTAAATGCCCTTTTTCTTTTATAGATAAATTCTTATAAAAATGAAAGTTCTATAGCTGTCAGATCTCCAGCTAGTCTGAAGCTCTTCAAATACTGAAACGTGTGGATGGGTCTCTACTTGCGTTTTTGTGGTTTGTTAGGAGAACCACACTGTAGGAGAATGTTTTTGTCAGGGCAAAGTCTTTCTTCATTCCAGTGGGGCTTCATTTCCCTTCTCCCCAAAGCTCTTTATCCAATTTGCTCACAGCAAGGCCAGTTTCTTTGACCACCACGATCTGGAGTCCTGTTCCGAGTTTTGAATTTTGCAAACATTGGTCTAAATAGGCTTAAATACATGGCACTACCACACACTAAACATTCTGAGGGAAGCTCGCCTTGACACAGACTGTGAGTGGTTTGCTTCCCTCTTGCGTAACAGAGCAATCTTGAACAATATGTACCTTCCTGATGCTCTCCTCAAGTCTGTGACAGGGAAGAAACACTCTAATTGAAATCAGTTATAACAGCAAATTCCCAGCATGTTTCCACTGAGGAAGGGAACTGAAAATACCACAGCTCTCTGTGTTTGGCAGCACGAAAGAGTGAGTGCTTTGGAGCTGAAGCGAGGATGCCCAGAAGAGCGGGGTTGGGGAATTTCCTTTCAGAAACACTTCTTATGTGAGGAAGGCTGCAAATTGCTTAGAGTATAAGGTTTTTGCAGCCAGACCAAAAAAAAAAAAACAAACAAACAGATTTTAGTACCACTTAACAGCTGCCTGGAACTACGGCCCAAGGAGGCCTGGGAACAAGTTTGTCCTTAAGCACTGGCTGCTGGTTGATTCTTCCCCAGTATGGTCCATGATACAAACTCTGAAGTATTCTACCAGGATTCAATATGATATGGTTACATTACAGATATCCCAAGTAAATATGAAGAAACACTCTATGAATTAAAGAGTCTGATAGAGGGTGGTGGTGGGGCAGACCACTGAGGGATAGTCTCTCATATGGAAATTTTTATATGTTAAGAAAAAGTTAAAAATAACATATAACTAGGGATACTGTATATTTCTTAGGGATAAACTATGCTTCACATATAAGTGGTATTTAAGCATTATAATAGCCATAGTAACTAAACGCCTGATGTTTCAAGGATTAGGACAAACATATGGCAGGGGAAGAATAGCAAGAAGAAAAAAAAATACTTTACAACTTTGGCATCTAATTTCTATATTAGTCTTTTGGCTTAAACACGGATCGTTCTATCAGATACACACAAGATAGACTTACGTGCATGCACATTTTCATGTACACACACACACACACACACACACACACACACACACACACACACACACACACTGTCTTTGCTCTCACAGCCGACACAACCCTCCAACCCTCACTTTCATCTTTATCTCCTAACTGAACTGGGCTACAGAAAAGAGGGAGGATTTGGGCTCCCATCCTGCCAAACGCCTCTTGCTATTGTATGTGCAGGAGCCAAGCACAAGGCCCGGGACACCTGAGGAGCCGGAGGATGTCTAAGGAAAGTTCCTTTACTTGGGGGCATGGATGGAGCCCCCACTGAGAGATCCTGGCAGGTCTCTTCCATAAACAACTGTGTGTAGAGGTGAGAGGGAAAAAAACCTGAATGTATAAGCTTGTAAATAACCACTCAATTTGATTCAGTCTCTCCTGGTCTCATCTTGCATTATTTCTCCCTTCGCCCAGTACTAGCTCGTGAAGACACCATGGTCGTTCATGCCTTTCGGCCTTCATATATGTTGATCCCTCTGTCCCTCTACTTCTCTAATTGTCCAATAATCACAACTTAGCTTCAATGACATATACTCCGAAGTTATCCTTTGGAATATGTTTCTTCCCTATCCGTCTCCCTTTCATTGGCATGTACTGGGGGTGGGAAATACTAGAAGTTTCCTTGAACACTGACCGGCATGGCCCAATAGGAAACTTGCCAAAGTTTCCTTAGTAATGGCTTTTGAAGGCCAACTAGCTCTAAACTTATACTTTAAATTATCCCTTTCTACTGTGCATTGGTCAGAATTGTTTGACTATTTGTATCTAATGAATTTAATCACCTGTAATAGCATTTGTTATATGGTATCATAATCACTATGTGTTGAGTTTGCTGCTTAAAGGATTTGAATTATATTGCCTTGCAAGTGTAGGCTTGCAAATTATGAATTAAGTGGGTGACTCAGGGGATAGAAGTGATGGTAGTCCAATAGGAGAAAATGAGTCAAAGTCCGAGAAAACAAGAGCAGATCGCTGCTACTCCCTACCCCCGCCTCCGTAAGGCAGAGGAGGAAGTGATTATCAAGTCACCAGAGCCAAGGGTGGGGTGCACAGTAAGGGCTAGGACCAAATTACCCCCTAATTTGTCTTCCTACAACAAACTGTGGGTTAATGGAATAACCTAAGAATTTCAGTGACAAATACAGCACACAAAACATTGCTGTGAGGTTTAATTCATAAAATGCACTTAGAATAGAACCTGCCATGTTATTCTTGTTAGATGTTCAAGGTTTCTGGTAACTTTTGAACTGACCTATAATTCTCCTAGTTCAGCAAGTAGAGGGAATTCAGAGATCAGAGCCTTTGCTCCAGCTATGGATAGCAATGCCAAAGAGTACTAAAATCGACTGTCAAACAAGATACCTTCCAGTGAGTAGATGGTGTTAAAATATTAAGGTCTGGAGATGGTTTTTGAACTTAAAAATCATACCAGAGAATTGATTAAACTGTGGAACTTGCCATGAGAGACTCTGATTCGGTAGATCTGGGGTAAAGTTCGGGACCAGACATCTCAAGGGATTCGTTGTATACAGTCTGAAGACTTCATCTTGTGAAGCACACTCATTGTGATTGAGACTGAGGAAGAAAAGGTCTTGAATTAATCTTGGCCTGCATTTTAAAAAAATGTACAGTCAGCCCTCCATATCTGTAGGTCCTGGCATCCGTGGAGTCAACCACATTGAAAATATTTGGAAAACATTTTTCAGAAAATTCCAAAAATCAAAACTTGAGTTTGCTGCATGTCAGCAACTATTTACATAGCATTTGCATTGTATAACGTATTATAAGGAATCTAAGGATGATTTAAAGTACACAGGAGGATGTGTGTAGGTTATATGTACATACTATACCATTTTATATAAAGGACTTGAACATTCGTGAATTTTGGCAACAATGGGGGTCCTGGAACCAATCCCCCTCAGATACTGAATGACTATAAGTGAAACAGAGTTGAAGAGAAGTGAAAGTTTCAGAGCTTATCACACATAGTATTTTTTCATGAAACTTTAATTTTCAAATGCGTACGCATTTGTGTACCAGGTTGGATCTAAAATGAATTTCTTATTATGGGTTGTAGACAAAAAGTTGGAAAGACTTTGCTCTAGGGAATTCACAGCATTCACATCAAGTGACATGTAATCACAAGGCATTCTAAACCCTGGAGCCACCTAACAAGCTTAGGATTAAAGAAGGGTAAGGGGGAGGGAAAGAAGGAAAGGCCAGTGGGATATCAACTGGTGTAAAGAACTGAGTTACCAAGATGCAAAGAAAGAGCAGTGGGCTGTAACCAAACTCTGACCCATAATTAGAGTGACATGCATGCGAAGTGTTTAATGAATGGATCAGGGACCATGGGGCTCTGACAAATGGTAGAGGAAGCCTACATTTAAAAGAGGCTTTCCATTCTAACCAACTATTATTACCAGCCCCTTCTTGGTCTCTCAATAAATTTCCTTTCTGCTGGAATTCTTCATGCTTCCTCAAAGCTTGATGGTGATTTCTTTTTTCTTTATTTATTTTGGAAAGCCAGGGGAAAATTGTTTCAGTATGTTCTTTAAATTAGTCTCCTTGAAGTGTTTTCCTTGCACACGTTAATTACAGCTCCCCCGAGGGGCTGAAGTACTATATAACACACTGTAATTCAGCTCCCCAATCTCCCTTCTCCAACTCAAGTTGCCAATTCTCCCTACAATCTAGTTTCTATAGTAATATGTAAGTAAGAAGTACATGGCTGAGATTTTTTCAACTATAATATTAGAGGAGAAAATGTGATCATCAGTTCTTGAGCACAACAAACTTAAAATGAATAGTTTTGGCCCATAATATGAAGGGGTTAGATTAAATGACTTCTGAGGTCCCCAACTTCCAGTTCGAACATACGCCAAAGAAATTTTCATTTAATATCTGGAAATACAGAGAAAGATCAATGGGACTTTGATGAGGCTAAGTGATTCTCATTAGTATGATCTGGCTAGAATTCCAGAGGTTCTCAAGAAAATAATATGTGTCCAAGAAGCTACATTTGTGCTGTCGCTGTACTAGACACTCAGAAAAGGCAGTTAGTCCAAGAAAATGTAATTAGTTTTTAGTTCCCGAAGAGAGCAAACTTCGTAAAGTGGCCACAATACAATTTTAAGTTCCATCCCACAGTCACAAGTCATTGAGGAAGAAAAAAAAAAAAAAGCTCAACACAAAATGTAGTTCTTAAACAAAGGTTTTCAAATTCCTGTTTTTTCAAATAGGTAAAAGCAATGGCAGGTTTGATAATCAGAGTGGCTCGTTTATTGACTAGTTAGAACTGGAAAGTGTCTTAGAAAACTAAAGGAAAGAGATAGATGAAGGCGTTTCCAGGCCAAGTTACTTATTAAACAGCTCCTATGCACAGGAACTAAGGCAGGTGTTTTACACAGGTTGTCTCTTTCCCTCTGCTTGTGTCTTTGATGTAGGTATGTCTACTCCCATTTTACAGATGGAGAAATGTATGCTCAGAAAGGTAAGAGACAAGTGTTAACCAGAGTCAGAGTCAGACTTACAATCCAGGTAATAATTTACCCAGTCTCAGCCTGCTTGAAACAGAAGATAGGCCTATTAACTTTATGAATGTCAAGTTTGTGACCTACCAACATCCATCAAAGTGTTCCTAAAAATTTACCATCTTCTCCTTTCTTTTACTTAACCAGATTCAACGACCTGGGCAGACTCTTACTGTTAGAAAGAAATCCTCTTCTCTCAGTGGCTTAAGCATTCACCAGTCTGGTTCCAACAGGGACCATCAGTGAACAAGACAGTTAAGGCTGAAATCCTCTCAACAGGGAACAAGCCCTACCAAGTCTCCAGCCTGACACCTCCAGCTCTCCTTAACTCATGCTCTTTTGCTGATGAGATCTCATCCCCTCACAGTATTAAATCTACCACCTCTATGTAATCATCCAGAATATCTATCTACCTATTGATCGATCAACTGATCTATTGATCGATCCATACCTTCAGCTCTGATTTCTCTTTTGACCTGCTGGCTCATATCCGCAGTGGCCTAACCTACAGGCACTGAATTCCTCATCTTTCCTCAAGAAGCTGCACTTACATCTGAAATCACCACTTCAGTAAATAACACCGTCATTCACACACTTAACACTTGGAGTGTTCTCCTCAACAGACAGACTGACACATACAAAGCAGGAGCCAAATTAAAAACAAATATTTGCTGTCACCATTCTGCAGACCTTCATCTCTTGGCTGAAACACTGCAATTGATCCTTACTTTCCCTCACACAAGTCTCATCACTTCCAACACATTCTCCACATTCCTGCAAGTGTTCACTCACTGAAGATATACTTTTGACCATATCGCTCCCCTGCTTAATAATGCAACCATTTCTAGCAACCTTTAACCAGTGGTTTGTAGCTTGGGGTCCAAGTTCATGGATGTGCTTATATGCAAAAATGACACCGTGTGCATGTTTTTCTTTGGAGAAGGCCTTGAGTTTTCTCACAGCAGATTCCTAAATGCGGAGAGTGCCCCCTAAACTAATGAGTAAAAAGCAAAACCAAAGTCAGACAAACAATAAATCACTGGAAATCAACAGTCAAGATCCAAACTCTTGGTTTGTTTTGTTTTTCTTTGGATATATGAAAAACCATTTATCACCGAGTCCCTCCCAATCGCTCCCATTTCTTCTCTCATTACATATCGCCTCAGACCCATTCTCAATCCATATTTAATTTTTCACCATTTCCTATATTCCTTCTTTGTCTCTTATAATTCTCTATATCTCGCTTATTCTTTTTCCATTTTCTGACCCAGCAAAATCAAGACCTAGTTTGTGAACTACCTTCTCAATGAAGCCCCCCAGAATGACTCCTTCCTGGACCATAGGTAGACTCCTTCCTGGACCATAAACCCAGCTCTATCCTTGCACTTACACATTGTACATAACTATGTGTTTATGCATCAGCCTACTTTTCCATGGACTTCCCAATGGCAGAGTCTGAACCTTAATCTATTTCCCTCCACAGTACCCCAAAAATGTTCACTGAATTAATGAACAAATACTGCAACCTATGATAAGGAACCAGTGCTAAAAGCTTTACAGAATACTTTGGATTAAAGAGGCAGTTTTATTTTAAGTCCTGAGAATACTTATGAAAGAAAGAATACAGTACACTTGGTGACAATAATAGAAAATACCTTGTTTTTTAGTAATAGAGTCCTGATGTTAATTTCAAAAAAAAAAAAAAGGATTATTGAATGATATTTTGGCATATTATATATTTATTTATTCTGAGTTAAAAATTTAATTTTCATAGTAGACTGGTTGATAATAGTAATTTTTGTACCCATTCACCAAAGGAGAAGCAAGCTATTAGTAAATGTTATATAAAAAAATAGGTCATTGCTACTGCTGGCTCAAGCAAAATGCAGACATAACTATCCTTACAAATCTAACAAGAAAAAAACGGCATTTCCACCCGCTCAACTGTATTTTATATATGGTGGCAAACAATATTTTATTCTTATAAAGGCATCACTTTTCATCAGTAATTCTTTCTTACTTGTTTCTCTTTGATGATATCTTCACTTCCATTCTTTTAGAATAGTGGAAGTATCAGGTGAAAAGAAAAACACAATGAAAAACTAAGGAGAGAAATAATAATATGGGTAAAGTGCAATATAGGGGAGGAGGAAGTGATGTGAGGATTGGAAGAAGCCCAAGAAAGAATCCAGATATAACCCACAGAATGAGTTAGGATCTGGGCATCTGGGCAGACAGGATGCCTCTATGAGATATAGCTGATGAGATATAGCTCATGTCCCCATCACAAGGGATGAATGGGAGACTGGCAGAGAGGCAAAACCCAGAGTCTGAAGGCTATGACAACAGTATTGGGCAGAGCCCAGGTAAATAGCATTGGGGTGGGTCCAACAAAGATAACAGGGATGTTCCAGCAGATGTAGAACAAGAGTGACTCCAGAGGATATAATATTCAGAGAAGGCTCCTATAGTATTAGGGCCAGAGGAATCCTGGTTCAATTCATTTGCTGTCTAGGGGAGAAAAATGGATGGTGGAAAGGTCAAGTAAATTATTCAAGGTCATAGCTGTCATTCTGCTGCTCAAAATTCTTGCCCTTTCTCACCTTTGATCTTCTTATTCCTTGCTTACAGAATGAAGTCCAACACTTTAAAAAGCCATCGATACCTTGACTTACCAATCTGACCTCACAGTACTCCTCTTATTTCTCAATTTTGCCTGAATATATCCTATGCTTTTTCCTGCCAGTCTTCTTGTTTCTGAATGGAATGCCTCTCTTCCCTCTATCCACTTCTTGAAATTCTGGTTTTAAGAGCCAGGGAGTTTTAAATGTCCAAAATCTTTTCTTGAATTTTCTCCCTTCCAAGAAATGGTTTTCCTTATTTTAAAATCATATTTCACCCTGTGGTTTCTCCTGTACAAATGTCACCTTGTATTATGACTGTCAGAGTTCTCATAATCAGGTGGTAAACACTTTAACAGCACTGAAGCTGCCTTAGTAATTTTTGTGCTCACCATAGCTCAGAGCTTGTAGATATTAAGGGTCTAACGTGTTTACTCAAGGAATGAATAAGTGAATGAATCTATTCAGTCTGAGAAGCCAGCACATTTCTTATCATTTTTGGCGTCTATCTGCATTTATTTTTGAGTGTGTTAGGGGGGAATCATACTAAGCATAAATATACATAATTTATGCACACTATTGAACACTATGTGCCATTACGCTAAATTCTTTTCTAACCTCATTTTATTATTTACAACCACCCAGTTTAATTAATAACTATTATTATTCTTACTGTACACAGAAATTAACCAAGGAGTTGAACGATTTGCCAAAGGGTCATCCAGATATTAAATGTTATTATCAAAATTTGAAAATAGATGCTTCCAAAGCCTATGAAACAGCAAACAAATTACGAGTTTAGCTCTTCTTCTGTAGACTTCAACTCCACAGGACTTTCTTTAGTTATAATATACTGGCACACAGTATATACTGTGCATATTAGTCTATATATACCAATTTCCATGTGTATGTACATGGATATACACACTTTTATGTGCATGCACACTCATATATATTCTAAGTATATTCTGAGCATAATATTCTAATTTGGCACAGTCACTTGTCAAAGCAACGTCTCATTTTTATTCTCCCATAAAAATTATTTTAGAAGGATAAAATCAGTGAATAATGCCAATTATATGATCAGATACACACTGCCATTTCCTACTGTTATATGAATGAGTCACATAAACCAGAGATTAGAATACAAGTAAAATGTAGAAGAAATCTATACCTTAGCAAAATCTGACTCCATCCAGCAACATTTCATTGTTGCCAGGTCTACAAAATGCACACTGAACCTCATTCAAGAGCCAACTTTGTAACCCGTTCAGGAGCCCACCCAGAACCTAGTATGTTCAAGGGTCTTTGGTAGAGGTAGAGGTGGTTTCACAGTCCCTCACGTGAGTTCAGTGACTGCCCACACCAGACAGAAACTTCTTGTTATTCACCAAAATCTCTATTTCCTTTCTTTCTGGGTACTCAGTTGGACATTTCCCAGTTTGCCTTGCAGCTTAGTAGCCCTGTGATTGTATTATTCTGACCAAGTGAATGAGAAAAAAATCATAAAGACTTTCATGTACACTCCATCATGCTTTTACCCCTTCTTCCAGATGAATATCAATGCTAAGAGCAAGCACGGAAGCTGCACACTGACAGCGAGAAAGCCTCTATCAGCCTGGATTTCTAGAAGACTATGTGCAGCAGCTCTGCCCCCAAATCCTATTGACCAGGAACACCCACCCAATTTGGACTGTGATATGAGCAACTCATAGACCTCTATTATGGTAAGCTGATGAAATCTGAGGGCTATTTGTCACAGCATCTAATATGATCCTAAAACACACAGCAACCTCTCAACATACTTAAGTGCTCCCAGGTTCAGCAATTTTTAGTCCTAATATTATCTAAATAGAATATTAAAATTTAGAAATTGTACTACCAAATTATATACTGATGAACTATAAACAAATTTAAGTATGTATTTCAATTAATTGCAAGCATTAATTCTATGTTTTTGCCAGTCCATTCTCATTAGGAGCTGGTAAGAATACTGCAATCCACCAAGGTTAACTGTATCATGTCAGCCTTTTTCCTGGTCTTTGATATGTTCATCTGTTGTCTGATTCCATCGTCTTCAAATAAATCATGTAGGAAACCTTCCCTCCCTTACAGTACACTTCTTTTACTACATGAGTTTTGATGACAGAAGAGCAAAAAAGTGACCTCTAGTCTTTCCTTATTTTATTGCTTCTGTTATTTTCTACACGACACCTTCTGTATTTACCTTTCGTGCTTCTCTTTCCTTTTCAGCCTTTCCTTTCCATTTATGTACTGTGTTCAGTTTCCCTCATGTTGAGCTCATGGTGTTCCTTGAGTCCCTCCCAGACTTTGCACTCAAGGTTCAACTTTGTTTTTAGTCAGGTTTTAAAGCACATACTTCTCTTAAAGTCACTACTGTGGCCTCATGGCGGCCAAGTCCCTAGTTTTTCAATCATTCTCAGCATGTCCTGACTACCCTGCCTTGTCACTGGGTCTTTGACCACACTGACCACAAACACTCTCACTTCCCCTCAAGACTGACTTACAGGACTAACTTAACTTTGAGTACTCTGGAAAAGGTCACTTCTTCACCCTTGTGGTATGGGGAGGGCAAAGGTTAGTTTTCTAAAAGAATGCCACAGGAAGACTATTTTAAAAGAACATAGAACATGGCTTCTCTGATGCCAACTCTTGCTTCACTGTGAAATATTCTCCCTCCTGCATCAGCAAGGGAAGGAACAAAGTGACTGACCTATTCTCCGCTGCCTTCCTGCCAAGTATGCCTTGCAGATATTACCTAGAACAAATGAACGGTAAAAGGGGGCTCCTCTCTACTTAAAAATTTACTGACACACACACACAAAAATTTACTGACCACAAATTCCAAAAATTAAAATAAGCAAATAAGTACAATTATGGCTGCTTTAGGAAATTTTGATTTTAAAAATTCTATCCCTAAAATGATTAAATTATAGGTTAATATTTTACATTACAAAGACATGATTCTTTTTACCCAAAAGGCTCTTTGATATTTCCATTAAATTAGAAACCTTTAGCTTCTAAAGTGATAGTTGGTCCAGGTATTGCAGATGGCTCTCAAATCCTCTTTTCAGAAACATATCTCCCTACTATTGACTGTTTAGAATGAGTTTCAGTGTATAGATTTTACACCTATTTTGTATGAAAGTTGTGACATATACTTTAAAATTACATTTCCTACTTCCCATTACATTTCGGAGAGGAACTTTTCCACTTTCTGCAACAGTTAAATGAAGCAAAAGGCAACCAAACCTGATATACACACAATTCTATAGTCATAAAGAACCTTAAAATTTTAACATATCCATTTCCATGTCTCAAGGCAAATGAGGCTAGAGAAACTACTCCAGGTGTAGATTCTGGTTTTGGTGTTGATGTGTTTCAGTCTTCTAAATTAATGATATTGATTTTCCTTGGATGGCTTAACAATTGTTTAAAAATACAAAGGCTATTTTAAATGCACCACCTATTGTGGTGTGGTATAAATTCTTACGACGAAAACATTTAGATAATTTCCAGTACTCGGGCTACAGAGTCTGAAAAAAATCTTCATGAAATTACAAGTAATAGGTCTTAACCTATCAGAATTTATTATAAAGCTTGTTGAAGAGTTTCACATCAAATTTTTGTGTTGCTGTTGCTGTTGTATTAATTTCAGTGCCTTAGAATACTGTCTGCTTTTAAAAGAGTATTTGGTAGGTTTGTTTGGTTTTTTTGTTTTTTGTTTTTTGCGGTACGCGGGCCTCTCACTGTTGTGGCCTCTCCCGTTGCAGAGCACAGGCTCTGGACGCGCAGGCGCAGCGGCCATGGCACACGGGCCCAGCTGCTCCGCGGCATGTGGGATCCTCCCGGACCGGGGCACGAACCCGTGTCCCCTGCATCGGCAGGCAGACTCTCAACCACTGCGCCACCAGGGAAGCCCAGTTTGTCTGTTTTTAATTCTGTTTTAGCGAACAGAACTAGATTATTTAAGGGAAAGATGAAGAATGTTATGGAGTTTCCTTTTACCGGTTCTTTGGAAGATAAAAACAACTGTTTTGTCTTAAAGGACTACAGGAGCTCCATTTATAGGCTTTAATTTGCAAAGAATAGTTTTTGAAAAAAGCTCAAACACATTATGTAATGCTGATACTATCTTAAATACTTTTTAAAGTGCAGTAGCATTTAATGCATCTAATATAAAATTAAAACATTTTACACCAAATAATACCACCTTCCATCAGAGACCTTGGAAGGAAATTTGAAGGAATATAAAAAATACATTTGGAATCTAAGTGTTCTTGTTTATAAAGATGTCCTTTTGGCTACATCTATATATGCAGTGGAATGTTTTCTTTCTGCAGATCTAAGTTACTCACTTAAAATGAACAGTATCCATTAAATCTGCCTTAGGGACTGATAATTAATACAATACTGGAAAAGAAACAAAAAACAAAATCAGAATTGGTGTGTTTTCTAGTACTCAGAGAATATCCATAAAGAAGATCTGAAAGAAACTAGAAAAAGAAGAGCGAACTAAACCAGGCCCCAGGCCTCAATGCCGCCTCACGTCACTTCCCCTGACGCCCCTCCCAGTAAATGCAAAAATCTTCAACAATTTACCAGCAAATCAAATCCAGCAGCTTATAAAGAGAATTATAACTGTGACCAAGTGGGGTTTTTACCCCGGGAATTCAAGGTTGGCCTAACGTATGAAAATCAATCAGTGTAGTACACCATATTAATAGAGTAAAAAACAAAACCCACATAGTCATCTCAATAGATATAGGAAAAGTATCTGACAAAATCCAGCACCCTTGTATGACAAAAATACTCAACAAACTAGAAATAGAAAGGAATTTCTTCAACCTTATAAGGGGTACCTAGTAATTCCTCAAGTTTCCTCAAAGAAACCATTTTGTCAATTTCAACCCTGAAATTTAGGTATGTGTATAATCCTCAATGGTCAACCAAGTCTGTCCAGTTATATATTCCTTGGTTTTAAAGTTTGTTTTGTTTTGTTGTTGTTGTTTTAACTCCAGAAAGGACTCAATATTTCAAATCCCTCACATTGAAGAGGCAGCCATTTAAGAAAATGTTATAGGCTGAATTATGTCCCCAAAAAGATACATCAGACTCCTAACTCCTGGTACCTCAGAATATGACCTAGTTTGGAGATACGGTCGTTGCAGAGGTAATCAAATTAAGAGAAGTCATTAGGATGGGTCCTAATCCAATATGACTGGTGTCCTTATAAAAGAGAGATTTGGACACAGATGTGTACCCAGGGAGAACACCATGTGAAGATGAAGGCAATGACCAGGGTGATCCTTCTACAGGCCAAGGAATGCCAAGTATTGTCCGCAACCCACCAGAAGCTAGGAGAGAGGCATGGAACAGATTCTTCCTTTGATTCCTCAGAAGGAACCAACCCTGCCGAAACCTTGATCTCAGACTTCTAGCCTCCAGGTATGTGAAACAATAAATTTCTGTTGTTTAACTACTTAGTCTGTGGTACTTTGTTATGGCAGCCCTGGCAAACGAATGCAGACATCTTCAGTAAATATTTACTCATTGTGAAAATCATGGCAAAGTAAGAAGGAAATGACTTTGATTTAAACATAGGGGTTGAGACATAAGGCAAATGTCCGCCTTCTCTTAAACATGAAAATATCACACGTGTGTGCACAAGAGGGAGTGTGGTGTGCAGTTCAAGGAACAGTGGTTGTACCTTTGTTATAGCAGGAAGACTTCTGGAATAAAAGGTCACATCTATAACCAAGTGCTGGGGTTAAGAATATTAATGAGGATTATTTGCTTCCTATGTTTATGGTTATCAAAAGCAAATAAAAATAAACTAGGGTAAAATGTCATGATTAAAAGGAGAATTTTCATTGTCATGCACCTCTGCTGCTTCCTGTCTGTCCTTTGTTCTTTGGATGTCCAGCAACAGAACTCCCTTCCTAATTGGAAGAGATCCCCCACCATATAGGCTCTGGTAGAAGAGAGGCTTCACTCTCATTAAGAAGCCAGTGGACCAGGCAACCAGAGAAATGGCACATGGTCTAAACACAGCCAATTAAAGGTTCCAACCTGGAACTTGGGTGTTCTGGAGAATGATGGAAAGGTGCAAGGACAGCTGAGAAGTTATCTTTGGAAGTGTTGAAATCTCAGTGTCCACTGGAGGTGGAGCCAGCAGTGGAGTGCTCTACCCAGACAGACAGTGGCTTGAAGTAAAGTATGTGTTGTACTATCCTGTGCGGGAACCCAGATTTCTGCTTAGTTCTCCTGCATTTCTGCCCAATCAGTGAATACCCTTCTACATTCTTCCATTTCAATTAGCCAGAGGACATTTCTGGAGCTTGAAAAGAAGCCAGATATGAATCACTAACTAAACTTAACTATACAAATTCCATGTGCTGAAACTAGTATCTAGTTCTACTTTCTATAATTAGAAACCATTTTTATTTCCTATATATGTGACCTTTATTTGGGGACCATTAAAAATATATATTTATAGGACCATGTTCTGCACATAAAATTAACCAGAAAAGAACATTATTATAAAAACTGATGGAATTTTTTTTTAACTTTAA
Organism: Aethalodelphis obliquidens; assembly: GCF_003676395.1. Classification (NCBI taxonomy): domain Eukaryota; kingdom Metazoa; phylum Chordata; class Mammalia; order Artiodactyla; family Delphinidae; genus Aethalodelphis; species Aethalodelphis obliquidens. The sequence continues at coordinate 21,306,910 of NW_020837962.1, forward strand.
AAAAAAATGTATCATGTAGTGAACCTCAGAATTTGAGAGGGCTGTAATTATTCCCTTAAAATTCAAATTTGTTAGACGCCCACCTTCAAAAGGAATACAACACCCCCTGGCTGTGATTGACACCTGTCTGCAGTCCGTCCACAGAGATGCATCTGCCTCACACAGACTTGCTCATCTTGTCAATCAAAGGAAAATCTCATAATCCGTTTTGGCACCTCTAGGTCTTCCATTCCCAAAGTAATATACCAAATAACTTAAAAACACACAAACCTGGGCCCTGTGGTCAATCTACTGTAACCTCATGCAGGTGAAGACCTTAGCATGGCAGCATAAGGTCACAAAATCTTGTGAGGCCATCCGTCTTGCAATATAAACCCAAATCAAATGTCTATCTGTTGCCACCTTTTATTTTTATTATTTTTTTAAGCTAATAAGGAACTAGCTACACAATTATAATTACCTAGTTACTGTAGAGAAATCAATGTGACAGATTTTTTTTCAAGGTGATTAAAAACATTGTTTATCCTGGGCTCGAACACTATAGGATTTATCATGTGGACTGGCATTTTGCCTGCAGCCATATGCCATCTGTCATTTTCTTTAATGAAGTTTGCATCAATTTACAAGAAGCACCAAATGCCATGTAACTGGTAGAATCACTTTACACAAGCAGATCAATGTTTGGTGTCAGTTTTTTTTCTGTGGAAACTCATCTCCCGAATCCATATAAGGAAAGTTTTCTGAGGCTTCAGTCCCTCAGGTGATGAGAGTATCAGAATAAGTTGCTCCAAAACAAACTATTGAAGAGAAAAGGTCTAAGTTCATGAACTGGAGCTAATAAATTAATAAACGGGGGAGAAATCCAGGAACCTTCAGAACTGTGACTATGCTGCTAAACATAGCAGATTTAGAATTTTAGGAGGAAGAAATTCTACATTCATTAAAAAAAAGGTAATGAGAGTACTAACTTAATTAAAAACAAATACCCCTTTTGAAAAGATTAATAGCAAACATGTTCTTCTTCTTTCCAAATGTTATTGGTCTAATTGACTTAAGTCATTTTCAATTTCTTGTGTTAAAGAGAAAGATGTAAGGCAAATAGTGAGATCCAAGGTTAAATTTATTTGGAATTGAAATAATATTTCAAAGTATTTTAAACTTCCCTCCTTTATCTTCCAAGGTTTTTACCCTAAATTTCCTGACCCTCGTGAAGATTCTGGTAAAACCCACCCCCGGCCCCATCTCTCCTCCAGAGGTAAACACTGTCCAGAAATCAGTGTGCCTTAGTTGCATACATGTTTATTTATTTCTGTTCAGCTCCATGACCTCCCGGGTCCCTAATGCACCAAAGCAACCTGCCCCTGTATTCTCTTTTCCTCCATCATTGCTGGATGGATGTTTACTGCACGTCATTTGCATGAAAATTGGCGGGTGTGTGTGAAGAATAAGCTTATCCCCACCCACTACGCTTGCACTCTCGACCATCCCTTCCAGACACACTCACACAACTGACAGAACTCTTAGCCCCCGATCTGGAGATACACAGCAAGGCAATAATTCAGGCCCTATAATTCAGTAAACTTAATTGCAGGAAACCTTTCTGGTTTCTGGACTTCTGGCTTTAAATAATGCTCACACAGAATATTCTCAAATCTAGTTCCAACTCCTTCCACTTTCCTGAGTTCCAGCTGGCTACTCTTCAACACCAACTGGGTGTCTCCTTCAAATCACCTTGCCTAAAACCTGACTCATCTTTCTCCCAAGCCACTTTCAACTCCACCATCCTATTTTCTGTTCATAGAATCTTATACTCCCAAGTTTCTTAAACTTGTTAATTTTATCTAAACTCTTGCCATCCTCTAGCATCCCATATCCAATTGCAAGTAATCAGTTACCAGGTATCTAACAGCATACTTTTAAATTCCTCACATCCACCTATTATCGTCCCTTTTCTTTGCCATCACCCTGGTTCAGATGTGTGCCACCTGATCCATGATGGCAAACAGGGAGGTGTGTCCCAACAATGTTACATTCCATGGGGAATGGTCCTCAGATGGAAAGAGGCTGAATGTTGCTCACACGCTCACAAAACAACAAATACCCATTACATCCTTAAATACCCCTTTGAGACTATCAGTCTCTTGTTCAAAAGCAATCAGTGACAAACGTTAGGGCAGAAGGGGACTTAGATAATACCATCATCAGTTAATGGGTGCTTGTTCTTTACCAGGTGCTTTTATAGACACTATACACATTGGCACATTTAATCCTCAGGACAATCTGGTAAAGTATTTCCCATATTATCCAAACAAAGTAACTGAGGTCTAGAGACATTAGTTAATTTTCTTAAAGCCACTTTGGAGAGCCATTTGATCCTTTCAAAGAAAAATGAAAATGTGCATGACATACAATTCAGGAATTCCACAATTAGGTGTAGACCTCCTAGAGAAATTCTCATATGTACACGAGGAGACACGTATGAGGTTATTCATAGCACAATTCTTTTTTCTTTTTACAATCTACCAACTTCTAGAACTAAGTGTCTTATAAAAGCCTTCATATCATTTTTTTTTAACTTTTTATTTTATATCGGAGTATGGCCGATTAACAATATTGTGACAGTTTCAGGTGCACAGCAAAGGGACTCAGTCATACATATGCATGTATCCATTCTCCCCAGACTCCCCTCCCATCCAGGCTGCCACATAACATTGAGCAGAGTTCTCTGTGCCATACAGTAGGTCCTTGCTAGTTATCCTTTTTAAATGTAGCGGTGCATAGCACAATTCTTCACAATAGAAAGAAAAAACTTGGAACAACTTACGACAATCAATAGGAGACTGTATGTCACTACCCTTAGGATGGCCACTAACACAAAAGAGAAAACAGGTGTTGGTGAGGATGTGGAGAAACTGAAACTCCCGTGCATTGTTGCTGGGAATGTGAAATGGTATAGTTACTATGGAAAACAGTGTGGAAGTTCCTCAAAAAAATTAAAAAACAGAATGATCATATAATCCAGAAATTCCACTACTTATAAGTATATAAGGATCTTGTAGAGATATTTTCACAGCCAGGTTTACTGTAGCATTATTCACAATAGCCAAGAGGTGGAAGCAACCCAAGTGCTCATGGATGGATGAATGGATAAAGAAAACATGGTGTATACATACAATGGAATATTATTCAAACTTAAAAGAAGAGGGAAATTCTGATACATGCCACAACGTGGATGAATCTTGAGGATATTATGCAAGGGAATAAGCCCGTCACAAAAAGACAAATTCTGTATGATTCTACTCATATGAGGTATCTAAAGTAGTTAAAGTCATAGAAACAGAAAGTAGAAGTGTGGTTGCCAGGGGCTGGGGGGATGGGGAAAATGAAAGTTGTTTAGAGTTTCAATTTTGCAAGATGAAAACATGTTTAAAACACCTGTTGTACAACAATGTAAATATACTTAAAACTACTGAACTGTACACTTAAAAATGGTTAAAAAGGTAAATTTTATGCTATGTTTTTTTTTCACCACCATTAAAAAAAAATCTCTATGTATGTCAATGTCTTTGAAATTGTAATTCCAAATCTAGAAACGTAATATGGAGAAATAATTATAAATGAGTGAAGGTGATCAAAAAACAAAAAAAAAAAAGAAAAGAACAATCAAACATCCACAGAGACATGGCTACAAGGCTCTTCACCTTAATTTAGTGTATACTGGAAAAGAGAAAACAACAACTTAAGCATTTAATCCATGCGAAGAGTTAAAGTGATTATGGCACATTCATACAACAGAATACTCTGCATCAACTGGAAACGGTGTTTAGAATAAGTGTATAGGAAAAGAGAAAATGCTCATAACATAATATTATCTGATTTTTCTATAAACATGTATTTGTTTCATTAGTGGTAGAGGAAGAAGGGCAGGAGGCTATTTTAAGAATAACTTCCTCAGGGGCTTTCCTGGTGCAGTGGTTAAGAATTCGCCTGCCAATTCAGGGGACACGGGTTCGAGCCCTGTCCGGGAAGATCCCACATGCCACGGAGCAACTAAGCCCAGGCACCACAACTACTGAGCCTGAGCTCTAGAGCCCGCGAGCCACAACTACTGAAGCCCGCATGCCTACAGCCCATGCTCCGCAACAAGAGAAGCCACCGCAATTAGAAGCCCACGCACCGCAACAAAGAGTAGCCCCCACTGGCCACAACTAGAGAAAGCCCATGCGCAGGGACGAGAACCCAACACAGACAAAAATAAATAAATTTAAAAAAAAAAAGAATAACTTCCTCAGTACAGGCATTTTATTGCACTTCACAGATGTGTTTGTTTGTTTTTTTAACAAATTGAAGGTTTGTGGCAACCCTGTGACAAACAAGCACAACAAATCAGCACCATTTTTCCAATAGCATTTGCTCACTTTGAGTCTCTGCTTTTCATTTTGGTATTTCTTACAATATTTCAAACTTTTTCGTTATTACTGTATTTGTTATGGTGATGTTACCACTGCAAAAAGATTATGATTTGCTGAAGGCTCAGGCGATGGTTAACAATTTGAGCAATAAAGTGTTTTTTAATTAAGGTATGTACATTTTTTTAAGACATAATGTTATTGTATACTTAAAAGACTACAGTATAGTATAAACATACTTTTATATGCACTGAGAAACAAAAAGTTATGGGGCACACTTTATTTTGATATTTGCTTTATTGCAGTGGTCTGGAACCCAACCCACAATATCTCCAAGGTATGCCTGTATGTTTTTCTTACCAGCACAGAACCCTGTTAGTTTCAACCCTTTAAACATGTATTATCTATAGGTTGCATTTGGTCACTAATCACTTGCTTATCTTTTATTGTTGCTGTATACTGTTTGTTTTTTGCTTTTGAACTTGTCACATATGTCTGTATTCTCTCACTAACAAGACTGTAAAGTCTTTTAAGGCTAGAACTTCTAGCAGTATAAGCACTGTTCTCTGATTGTTTTCTATTACGTCTATCTATAACTGAGTGAGGCTTATGTATAAGAAAATAGGATCAGGCAGAAAGAATACAGAATATTAAACCAACAAATGTAAATTGTATACATATGATGTGCAAGACAAGGCCAGTTACTAAAGATATTATAAGGAATATCTTTATATTGTTGTTGTCTTCAAAGAGTTTATTATCTTGTTAGGGAAGCTATATACACATAACAGACAAGTTAAACACTGAGAAGAACATGTGATTTATATTAAGTTGCCAAGATGTAATAAAACAAGTTATTGATACTTTTTTTCTCCATACCCAGTGTGTGAAAATATAATGAAATGGCTTAAAATAATATAATGATTTTCTAAAATGCTTATCTGTACCCTTGGCTGTTTTGTTCACACATGAAATCTGAGGATAATTAAAATTCATGCCATTTTCGGAATGTTAGGAACACATCAAATATGTGAAAATCTTCCAAGAGTTTAAAAGCAAAATTCCCACAGGGATTCACTAAAATTGTACTGTCAACAAATATCTGAGTTTGGATTTTTAGCTCACTTTGCTGGTAGGAAAAAGAAAAAAAAAGAGGGAAAGAAGGAAGAAAGAAGGGAAACAAGAAAGGGAGGGAGGAAGGGAGGGAGAGGAGGGAAGGGAAGAAGGAAGAAAGGAATGGAGGTGGGGAAGAAAAGAGAAAAATCCCTCTCTGTCCAATCAGGATTTTATCTGAATCACACCACTCAAACTCCTGCCAGCAATCCACCCATGACCTCCATATTGCTAAATCTCGTGGCCATTCTCAATCTTCAGCTTACTTTATCCCACAACAGAATTTCATACTGTGATCACTCCCTCCTCAAAATACTTTCTTTCATACTTTATACACTGCCCTTCCTTGGTTTTCTTACTGCATCACTGGTCATTTTTTCTTAGCCTCTTTATGTAGTTCCTGAACTTCTCCCTGACCTCTTAATGGTGACCTCTCAATGGCTTAGACCTCCATGTGCTCTTCTGTCTACATTCACCCCCTCTTGGTGTCGTCTGTCCTCAAGACTTTAAATACCACCTACTCGCCAACGATTCTCAAATTCTGCCTTTTGCCCAGACCTATTTCCTGACTTACATAGCCTGACTTTTATATACCCTGTAGCTGGATGTTTAATAGTCTTCTCAAACTTGACTATACATGAACTCCTGACCCAAACTTGAAAACCTGCTCTTCCTATGGCCATTTGCAAATCATCTGATAGCAGCTCTATCCTTCCAGATGCTCAGACCAAATCTCTTGGAGCCATCTTATTTCTGTTGGTTCTACTTTCAAAATACGTATAAAACCTGAACTCCTTTTGCCACTTCACCTGCCATCTTGATTGAGCCAATCACACATCTCATCTGTATGACTCCAGTAGCATCCTGCTTCTACCCTCGCTATGCCAAGCATCATCCCCAAAGAGATTAGTCTGGCTACAAAGATTAGCCAGGCTAATCTTCAGAAACTTAAATTAAATCACACTACCCCTTTGCTCAAACAATGCAATGGCTCCCATTTCACCTGGAGTTAAACTCAGATATCTTAGGATGGTTGACAAGGTCCTATATAATCTGCTGCAACCTCCTGCTCCGACCCTAAACAGCCACCTTATCTCACTGAACTCATCTTCACTTTGTTCCCTTGACCTTAGCCACAAAGATCTCCAGGGATTTCCTTGCCTGCTCCAGCTGATTCCTATGTCTGAAATGATCCTTCCCCAGATTACCTGCTTGGTTCACTCCTTTACCTCCTTCAAGTCTTTGCTCAAATCTCTCCTCCTCAGCGAGACCTCTTCTGAGCCCCTATTTCTTATTTAGTACTGGAGTCCACCCGCTCACTCCTTAACCTGCTCTATTTTTTCCTCTATTCATAGCTTTCATTAGTTTCAAGCATTCTATATAACCTAAATGATTTATATATTCATGGTAATTGTGTGTTGTATAGCTCTCCCTATCCTCTTGCTAAAATATCATCTTTGTAAGGTCAGGGATCTTCTCCTGTTTTTTTTCACTGATGTATCCATCCCCTGTTCCCATAACAGTCCTTGGCACATAGCAGACACTGCATAAACATGTATAAAAAACAAATAGAATATAGTGAGGAACATAACAACATGAGATGGAAGAGGCTGGTCTGTGCTTTTAAGTCTGAGTTATAAATCATGAAATTCCCCAGAACTTGTTCTTATTCATAGTGCTGTATATGGAAAAATGTCCATAGTACGAAATGACATAAAGCCATCACAGTTTACACATGCAAACTCATGCAGCAGTAATGATATCAAAAGTAGAGAAGCAGTGCCCTTTGTTCATGATTAAGCAGGTAAATAAATTTTTTCCCGAGAGTCATGCACAATCCTCTATGAGGAAGGATTATTATTTAATAAAGAGACTCCCAGAGCCCCTCAATGTTATCATAGCGGAAAGAATTACTCATTGTGCTGCTGAAAGAGGTATCTAATTTAGGGAGATCTCATTTACTCATAGATTGTTTTGTTATAGATGTTTTAAATTACAGTTCCTTAAAACTTCAGGGCAAAACATGGTTCGAGTTTACCATGCAGAGCAGGCACGGTGATTGCCAAATCAGGGTCACAACAATAAAACCATTCAGGATAAGTGACTTGTGCTGACACCGTGTAATTGTGCAAATGCTTCTTCAATGCAGGGTGTGTGCTTGAAATTAATTTTATTTAATTTGGTTGCATGTTCCTCTTGCCATATAGTTACAACAGAGGGTCATCACTGGCTCTTGCTGTCTGGGTCAGGCTATGTGTAACGATGGTAAAATTTCAATAAGCAAATGATGGCTCTGGAACTACCTGGAGACTCAGAGAAGCACGTGCATCTGATTGGAACTCTCTTTTCCTTCCTGGACCGGAAGTGGCATGCCAGTCTCCTGTGGTACAGACAAGCCCAGGAGACCTCGAAACTCAGCCACTCCATTTCCTGTCCCTCGGCAGCTTGGAGCATCAGGAGAAAAGAGAGGGGAGGCCGTGGCAGACTCAGCTTGTGGTGGTGAGGCTGACCCTACAGAAGACTTTACCAGGCTGCAGTGCAGTGAATGGGGAGGCGCAGCTGAGAACAGGAAGCCATCGCAGTGCACTCAGACTCCAAGCCTGACAAGAGTGGGTCTAGACTGAGTCAGTGAGAAGAAACCGGCAAAAAAGAGAAGCAGGGGCTGATGGGTAAAGAGACCACCCAGTAACTAACCCCAAAGTACTCCTGTGGAGAAGACTTGTTCTCTTTCTGGTTCAGGTAACAAAACATTGCCATTTGACTGGTCCAAGGCTCAGAGGCCTGGTTTTCCTCTTCATTCTTCCTATGCATGAATTTTGGCAAGACTCAGTCTCGTTGGGCCTCATTTTCTTTACATGTTAAATAAAAGAGCTAAAAACAGGCCTTTTTCCGGTTTTGTTTTTGTGCAGTTTGAATATTCTGTGACTTCATGAGACAAGTCAAATGGAGATGCTCAAAACGGTAGTCCTCTCTGAACATACGCGTGAAACAGAACAAGAAAGATGCCATTCTGGTGAGGATGCAATTGTTCCTGCTGGTATTCAGGAAATGCTAACTGTCTGATCCGTATTAGCTGATCTACCATTCCACCCATTTTTTTCTGTCCTATTTACTTCCTAGAACAGATATTTCTTCTGCCACTATAATACTCACTTCACTGTTCTGTAATTGTGTGATCCCTAGAGGCAACTGAGGGCAAAGACCTCTCCGTCCCTAGTTCTGGGCACACAGTAGACACCAAAAACCACATATGCACATGTATGTGTACACAGACCTTCAGGTGGGAAATGAATTTTTGTAACATGCTAGTGTCCTGGCCATTTTGCCTTGTTATCCTCCTAATAGTTCCCAAACTGAAGTACCTCCCCTCCTCTGCCAAAAGTCAAAAAAGCATCCACTGTGACTATGTTTTCAGAAAAGTGAATAGATATCTCTAGATCTGACAAATGGGCCAATAAAATTCTCTACTGGAGACCTTAAGGTAGAAATGAGAACCTGGGTTTCTGAGCTTAAAGAAAGCTGCCGTGATTGCTCTGAGTAATTTCATTTCTTTCTTTTCTTTCTCTCTCTTTATAACCTCCTACCCTTACCTCATTTCCTCATTTATAAACTGGGGTTTAATACTACCAATCTGAGAACTACAAGTTAAAAATAGCACCAGGGCTGGCATTCATTTATTCCTTATTTCAATGACATCAGACATGTTTAGAGAACCTATGATTTCCAGGCACTGGATTGTGTGGTGGGAATAAAACATCAACCAGTTGGTCACAGTACCTCTCCTCACAGAACCTAGGCACTAGTAAAGGATACGGACAAGTCACAGCCCAGGTAAAAAGGTGCATGATGGAAGAGTGGGGTAACGTGGGAAGAGGCCCTATCCAGCATTCGGGGTAGGGCGATGATCCCTTTAAAACGTTAAGTCAGAGCATGTTCCTCTTCTTCTCAAACCTCCCAATGACTCTCACTTTACTTAGAGTGAAAGCCCATGTCCTTATAGGGACCTACAAGGCTTTCTGTGGTCTGGGCCCTGACCATCTCTCTGACCTCATCCTCTTTTCTGCCCCCCACTGGTTCACTCCAGCCATTCTGGCCCCCTGCCATTCCTTAAACACAGAAGTGCATGCCTACCTCAGGGCCTTTGCACTTGCTGCTTCTTCTGTCTGAAATATTCTTCTTCCAGACAGCCTCTTAACTAGCCCCCCTCACTTCATGTAAGTCCCAACTCAAATGACGCCTTCTCAGTGAGGCCTTCCCTGGCCACTGTGCCTAAACTTCAACATCCTAAATGCCAAGCTTTTATATTCTGCATCCTGCTTCATTTTTTTCTGCTTAGCACTTATCGCTACTATGTATTTTCCCGTTTATTGCCTGACTTTTCCACTAGAAGTGTAAGTTCTATGACAGAAGGGTCTTTTGTTTATTTCGCTCACTGTAGTATCCCCAGGGTCAAGGAAAATGCCTGGCACATCGTAGGCACTCAATAAATATTTTGTGAATGAGTAAATGAATGGAGTGCTATGAAATACTTTCCTGAGGAAGTGACTAATTGAAAACTAAGTTGAAATCTGAAGCACGAAGCTGAATTATCCGCAGTGGTAACAGGGGACAGTGAGAAAGAAGTGGGGCACAAAAGAGCATTTTAAAGAAAGAGACCAGCCTGAACGAAGTCTCGGAGGTAAGAGGGAGCAAAAGCATTTGAAGAACGTCAAGAGTTTGTCAAAACTGAAGCCTGAATGCCAAAGGGTTAGCAACAGATGGAGAGGTAGGTCTGGAGAAGGAGGCAGAAGGCAGAGGAGGCAGGGCCTTGTGAGCCATGCAGACAAGTTTTCACTTTACCCTAAGAGCAATGGAGGATGTTTGAGGAATTTTAATCAGCAGAGTGATGCTAGCTGTGATTAAAAACAAAGTCATGGTGACTGGATTGGACAGGAGCAAGGTGGAGGCAGGGAGACCAGTCAGGAGGAAGGTGAGGGATGCTGTGTGTACCAGAGAAGGGGGGATGGCACTCAAGAGAAGTGAAAAGATTCCAGAGCCAATTAGAAGGACTTGGTAATTGATACATATATGATATAACTAATGTAAAATTAATGATACAATTATAAATTATATGTAATAAATAATACAATTGACCCTTGAACAACACAGGGGTTTAGGGGCATGGACCCTCCATGCAGTTCAAGATCTGAGTATAACTTTACAGATGGTCCTCATACACATGGTACTGTATACTTGGTTCCACATTCGTGGATTCAACCAACTGCAGGTCGTGTAGTATTGTCGTAAGTATTTATTGAAAAAATTCCACGCAGTTCAAACCCACGTTGTTCAAGGGTTAACTGTATGTGTATTTCTAGGGTGAATCATGGAGAGGAGGATAAGTGAAAGGGAAGAAAGGGTCAAAGGTGATGTCTAAGTTTCTGGCTTGGGTAACTGGTATCAATCAGAGTGTGGTAGTAGAAAGATGGCCAAATTCTTTGACAAGTAGAGTTCTATGTCACTCTGGGAAGAATCTGTGATGTCTTTGGCCAACCAGATGTGACAGAAATTATGCTGTACCAGACTGGAAGAAACTGGCAGCTTCCAGACCTGGTGTCTTGGATCTAAGCAACGCAGTTGAGCTGCCAGGCCACACCCGCACCAACTGGTCAGATGTGCTAGCGAGACATTTGGAGCTGACACCAAATGTCGAATGTCCTCTGGCCCAGTTGAGCCGCACCAGCTGACACCGTGTGGAACAGAGGCAAGCCTTTCCTGAGGAGCCCTGCCCAAGTTATAAATTCATGAGCAAAAAAATAATTGATATTGTCTTAAGCTAACTTTCCGGGTGGTTTGTTACACAGCCATAAATAATCACAGAGAGAGAGACAATGAGAAGAGAAATTGTCATGATTTATCTGAATGCAACCAGACAGGGTTAAGCAATCTCGATCCCTCAAGTATTCCTACTTGGTGGGATGTCGCAGGAAAGTAGAGTGCCTGACAGTATGGGGTACACTAGTACTTTGGGATGAACTTGGAAGGAGTTAATTGCGATCCAAATTAACCATGGAGGAAACGGAGTATATTAAATACTTCAAGATCACACTTTCATTTTGTTTGAACCACTGGAGGAAATCCAATCTCAAATTAATACAACGAAACCAGAAGCTTGCTTAAAAAATATTTCATCAGATTGCAAAGTTCAGCTTGGGGCAGGGCATATTCGACCCCTTTAAATAGTTACTCTCGTACAGACATTCTTTTCATTGTGTGAGTGAACAAAAGAAGATTAAGGGAGCACCTCTGGAACTGTCTAAGTTATCGGTGGGCACCGTCCCTATGTTAATTTGGAGATCGATAAGGCTCCAGGTCAATATCAGAGCTTCACGTCAGGGGCCAGTACATGTATGTGACAGGTGCAGCCAGATGGGAAAGGAGAGCTTTTATTGGAGCTACTTCTTCTTTTATTTTTTTTTAAGTTAGTCAGATACAGACAGTTCATTTTTAAGCACTGGGATTTAGAGCTGGAATGTGGATGGGATTAAATCAGTTTTATTAGAGGAAGAGGAAGCCCAGAGGGAAAAAGGCATGAAAAACTCAGTGCCTTCTAAACTCTGACATCAGTCCGACATGCTTACCACAGAGCCAGAAGCCACCTCAGTAAACCTCAGACAAGGGCTCTATAAACTCAAGTATTATTTCTATTATCATCCTAATTACCCTCCTCATTGAAAAGGAAGAAAACACACCCTCATTGTAGACATAATGTTCAAATTATATACGTGCCCTGGAGCTTAAGAAAGGTTAGGTATGTCTCCTGGTTTTTCATGAAACGAACTTGGACCTACTCATTCAGGCTGTTAATTACTAGCATTTCTTAAATGTAATTATAGTCTTTTTAGGAAATGGGTTGTTGCACATTTTCCCACCCAAAGACACAATAGAGAGTCTAACTCCTCTGTGGTACTTAAAACATGTTAGTCAATGAATAGGTAAGTGGTTCAAAGGAAAAAGCAGCAGTACTGCCATCATTAACCATGACTCAGAATATGATGTGGCCGCTATTTGGCAAAGGCAAACGAATTCCAAATACCTCCTCAGAAAAATGTGGCCATTCTCACCATTTTTATGACCTACTAAAGAGGGCATGTTGGTGTCTTCTATAATTCTGTAGTTGATGGTATTATTTCCTACATCTATTACATAAGGTCTACATAATTGATTCTAACTTGAATATAGCTCCAAGAGCAATTTTATCTTCAGAGAGGAATTTTAAATGCTATTTTTTTTTCTTAAGAAAATGGTGATAATGCAATCCAACATGTTTCCTTTAGTGACCTGAAATCTTAGAGACAGAATTACTGCCCTAATACTTTGATCTGTTCTACTTAAGAGTCTGAATGCCTTTCTGGATTTTTAGGGTGATTTTATTGATCTATTTTAACTTTAAATGTTTGCCATACTGCCTTTTAATCTTTAAACTGTTCAACCAAATAGCATTTTGTGGGAGGGAGCAAAGAAAAGGGATGGATTGTGAAGGGGAGTAAATCTTATGCTTGTCAACACCCCAAGTTTCCAATCTATTTAGAAAGTTATTTTAGAGGTTCACATGTGTCATAAATTGATTATTCAGCTATTCCTTTTTTTTTAACATCTTTATTGTTGTGTTAGTTGCTGCTGTATAACAAAGTGAGTCAGCTATACATATACATACATCCCCATATCCTCTCCCTCTGTGTCTCCCCCCCCACCCTCCCTAACTCACCCCTCTAGCTGGTCACAAAGCACCGAGTTGATCTCCCTGTGCTATGCGGCTGCTTCCCATCTATTCAGCTATTTTTGTGGAGGTTATATAACAGCCATAAAACATGGTTCTTCCCTTCATGAAATCATCTTTCAAAATAATGGTTGAAAGATGACACCTATTGGGAGATCAGCTCGGTGCTTTGTGTCCACCTAGAGGAGTGGGATAGGGAGGGTGGGAGGGAGACGCAAGAGGAAGGAGATACAGGGATATGTGTATACGTATAGCTGATTCACTTTGTTATAACACAGAAACTAACACACCATTGTAAAGCAACTATACTCCAATAAAGATGTTAAAAAAAAAATGTGACACCTATAAAGACAAAGAGATAACCTAGTAAAAGAAGGACGTGAGAATTCCCAAACACCGGAAGATAAAAATTTAAAAGAAAAAGGTTTTGATGAGACCACATGGTGTGGGACAGTTATGAAAGCATCACTCACTCATGTATTCACTCATTAAGTATTTAACAGAGTGCCCGCCATATGTTAATGACTGGGCTAAGGTCTGGGAAGTCAGTAACAAGCCAGAAGTAAGACATAAGCCTGGCAGCATGGCATCATCTCTAAGCTGGTGGGCTCAGGAAGGAGCAAGTCTGCCTCAGCTTGAATCCTCACCTTGCCACTTAGAAACGATGGCGCCTTCCAGGGCTTTGGACAAACCACTCAATCTTTCTGTGCCTCAATTTCCTCCTCTAGGAATACAGATACTAAGAGTGGACTGTTAGGAGGATTAAATGAGCTAACACGTGTAAAGCATGGCACATATAAGCACTATGCAAATGTAAGGTCGACTCCTTAGAATACAGAGGGAGGCATCGGCCAGGGAAGAGGCAAACCTAAACAATGGGGACCTGAACTGGAACAGAATTCCTAGGAGCTTCCCTCATTCACTTCATTGACTTAGACGTACAGGACCCAGGCTGCAGGAGAAGGGGGGCAGGTAGGACTCAGCTAGTATTCCTGAAGAATGTCCCGCAGCTCTCAAACTCAAGATGCAGGCCAGTGTACTAATAACATCACTCCAGAGTGTGGACAAGCTTGAGGCAATTCCAAAGCCTGTCAGCATAGAAACTGAGTAAAAGTATGCTCTGACTTCTCGTTGCCTCATTTCCCAAACAGAAGAGCGTGAGAGCTACCCCTGCCTGTTCCCGAAGAGGCTGTGTGTGGGGTGCTGGGCTAGGAAATTTATGGATCACCTCATTCAATTCCCAGCAATAAACCTCGAGATAAGAACAGTGAGTCTTATTTTATAAATGAGGAGACTGAGGCGCAGGGAGGTTAAGTGCTTTGTCGGTGAGAAGATTCACCAGCTTTTACTTTTGTTTCTTAAACCTAAAGACCAAGGCTTGTTCTAGCAGAGTCCCTAAGCTTGAAGCTCAAGAGATGGTAGGGCTCACAGCTCAGAGCTTAGAGTCCCAGAGCTTGATATCTACTCTGGCCTTGCCCATGAGAAGAAGGGGATTTATAAAAGCATCCAGGCTGACTGGCTCCAAAGCCAATGGCTCTACAATTCCAGCAGGAGGAGAGCAGGAGAAGTTCTATCGACAAGGGTCTAGCACAGGTTAATATTTTCTTTTCCATTGTAATAGCCTTTTATTTCTTATAAAGAATCATTAGAGGCAATGTGTGCTGCACCCCTTCCCTGCCCACGGCAGGTGACCTAGGCCCTAGCTGGGGGATTTACTTGCAAGAACTCACACACAGACATTACACAGGCTTGTGACAAAGGTCCTGAGGAGTCACACAGATTTCCAGCCCTCCAGGACCACCCAGGCAGGGACAGGGGCATTGTGATTACAGCTACCCACGCTGGGCGGCGGTAGCTCCCAGCAACGGGAGACCACTCTGGCCCAGGAAACTCATCCCCTCCCTGTTGTGGTGGGAGTTGCATTTGTTTTCTGAGGCCAAGTTCAGATACAATACAATGCCAGGCGTTTCAAGGCATCGGTTGGATGGTTCCACCAGTTCTTTTCAGTTTGTCTTTAAAAATCCCTGAAAATAAAATTTAGTAATTGTGGCTTCTCATCATTGCCCATTGGAGGCAGGATGAAGGAGGCTAAGAGATGCTTTAACCACATAGCTTTAGATTAACGGAATGCATGAACTATTCTGAACCTTCACTAATGCTGAACAGAGGGTTTCAGGGACCTGCCCTCACCCTCTTTGCAGAGGTCCATGTGTTTTAGTTATGTCAGATGCAATTAGGTACAGCTCATCTCTTTCAAATTCCCCAGGGATTTACTACACGGGCCCTTGAAAGTTTCCCTTTCAAATGGCCATAGATTTTTACATTCAAATCAGTGTTCAATGATTGCTCTAATCCTGGCTTTAACTCTGCTCCACTCCTATGTCCATGGAAGTTGACGATGTGAAAAATGGGAAAACAAGCACGGTTCTTTGAATTATCACAGGAAAAACAGCAGAAGATGAAAATAATTTTGTAGCAGATGAGCTAATCCAAGGCTCCCTTGGCAGCGATGCCACCAGCTTGGCTTCCACATCCCTCCACCCACAACCTGGGGCTGTGGTAAGACATAGATTTTTTTCTTGTGATGACGACATGATCATCATATCGCTTGATATGATGCGATATCGCTCGATACGATGTGATATCGCTATCATAGCGATATCAAGCGATATCGCTCCTTCATGATACAAATTCTCCTTCCCAGATCCGGTCACAACACTGAAAGAAAATTGATCCTGTTTCTCAAGTCAGAGTTGGGCATGCTACAGTCTGCAGAAGTCCTCCGGCTGCTTCCCACCAGTCGACACATAGTTTGTGTATTTGTCATTCCAAACAAAAATACAATGTATGCTCCTCTCTCATGAGGCCAAAAAGAGACAGTGGTTGGATGTTCACAAATTGAGTTCCCACTAAGATTTTTTTAAAACTCACTTACGAGACACATACACAGACTCTCAGGCTTTGAAGGAAATTAGAAATGACTTTCAAGAACCTCTATTTGCAGACCCACGTATATTTAAAATTATTTTCAGTTTGTGTTTCATCATCAGATTTCACAAGAATCCAGGATTCTGTGTGCTTTTAAGGTGCTAACTTGCTTAAAAAAAAAAAAAAAGAAAAGCACAATAACCAATCGTCTTCTGAATCCACTCTACTCTGTATATACCACAATTAACACGACAGTCTGTGATGAAAGAATCATGTAAACTCATCGTGTTCACTAACAGTGCTGAGTCATTGCTCCATGAAAGGACTAACAAAGCATGCTTATTTCTCACCTTTTCTCAGTCAGGTTTAGCTACATTATTATAGTATTTCACCCCGATAGCCTCTCTGTTCTCCTCTGAGTCATTATTTTTCTCTTCCATTATTTAATTGGAAAAAAGTAAGTTCCCCTCAAATGTCAAATCTATATGTGTACATGCTATGTCTGAATTTCAGAACTGGTTAATGTCAATGTGAGTGAACCAATCTGAACATTCTAAAAGATAAGTCAAGTTGATATTATCTTGGAAGAATATTTTTCCTTATGTTAGCTCAAAGGTCATATTCACTAAGTATACAGGTAAAATATGTTAAATATAGTTAATGAGTAACATATTTTTCTGTAAAATTAAACATTAATCAGAATGGTTTATTAGTAAATGCAGAAAGATAGCATTCATGCATTTATTGACTTATTCAATACCTATTTTCTGGGAATTGACTATGTGCAAGGTTTTATGGCATGCATTACACGTGAATAAAGATAAAAAATATGGAGCTCAGAGTCTGCCTATCAGTACAACAGAGATGTTAAGTATAAGTAAGAGGAAATCCACAGAAGAGTGCCATGTGAAAATCAGAGAGAAAGATAACATCTGGCTGAAGCATATAAAAGTATATATGAGGGGTCATTTGACGAAGGTAGGATATGGTGAACATAAAGGGCTCTCCAAGTAGGAGAATAGGTATTAGGGCAAAGAGTTGGAGGTGAGAAAGCATAGACTACGTAACAAAAGCAGCCCAGTCCAGGCAGAGCTTTTGGAATGAAAGAATAGAATTTGAGTCTAGAAGGGCAGGTTGAGTTTAACCCATGGAGGGCCTTGAAAACCAAATTAAAATTATGCTGGTTAACAACAAGGGTAGATGGTATTTTCACTTTGGCCCAACAACTGTTTAAAAAATAAAAGCATTAGTCAAACAAATTATGAGGCATAACTGAAAATGTTCTTTTGACAATGTTAAGTGCTTTGATCATTTATTTTAATAAATGTAGGCAAACTATACGGGTTCACGGTTGTATGCTAGTGGTCTGCAATCCTGAGTCTGTCTTTATCTCGTAATGTTTCTCTACATAGCATTTATTATTTCTCACCAAACAACTAATAATGCTTGTAGCTTTTCTTTAAAGGCATCTGACATCAAACAACATACATAAGAGAGGGCAGAGACTCCCCCACAAACAGAAAAACATGAATGTGCCCCAGGCAGTGATGCTTTGACATGACCAATTCAGTCTTTCAATGATGTAGCATTGCTGACTAATCTTATGCAATGTCTCAGATCCTGCCTTTGAGTACAAATGCCATAAAGACCAAGCAATATTTGTAGAGTTTAAAGATGTACTCTTTCTCCCCCTCCTCAAATGAAGGAATGTCAAATAGCAATGCTTATACACATTTAGCTGTGAGGCAAGCCAAAAGCACCATGCCTAGACTATTCTCTACTATTTTACCTTGCACAGTGATTCTCTTTTCTGAACGGCCTTTGCAAAATTACAGTTCTAGGTATGCTTGTAAAGATGTGTAGAAATGTATCCACCCAATCAGTGATAGGTAAGCTCAAGGTAATACTGCTATCCAGCCTAATATCACCTTTACCTTTAACAGATTGTTTTCAAATCCAGAAGTTTCTAAACAAATTAGAGTTGAATCAACTGCACACATATTTAAAATAGTTCTTATCAATTAAAGCCCATTTCAAATCCCATCATTTTAATATAACGTACTCGATTTTATTTTCAATTTTCAATAAACAAATAAGAAGCAATTTATAAAGGCCTATACAGATCACCAAAGATCAGACTAGATCTAGCAAAAGTGAATCTGATTGACCCACGTGACTACAGTCACATACAGATCATATTCCAAAAATTAATCTGAAAAGAGAAAATAAAGAAATCAGAGGGGTTCTTATGAGTGGAAGGCCATAATAAATTTAAGTATAACACCAGGGTGACTCAGTAATTTAAGATAATGATAACATATTTACTGAGCTTTTACTATGTGCCATTCATGTGCTGAGCACAGTTTACATATTAACTTGTTTCCAGATACGCTACTCTTTCTTAAAATCATAGTGACAACAATAATAGCTAATACTGATGGAGTGTTTGTTAATCGCCAGGCACTATATTAAACCACTTTACTTGTACTATCTCATGAATCCTTACACCAATTCAATGAGATGCACTTATTATGCCCATTTTACAGATGTAGAAACTGAGAAAAAAAAAGGAGGCTTAATAATGCACCCAAAACTACATACATCACTAGCTATTTTCCCCTTGTGAATGATGACTCTGGTTGCTGAAATGGTAGACAGGGAACCTGTGTCCCTATTACACATCATGTGAAATAAACTGTCTAGCTATTTCTTATCCATCTAAATGCCTTACCTATTTCCTTTTCCTCCTGAGCACACAGCCAGTTTTCCCAGCATCCTCTGCAGTTAGAAGCGGCCATGTGACTAAGATCTGGTTAATGGATTGTGAGAGAAAGTGTTAAGTGTACTCTCAGGCCTGGCCCATAAAAACCTGTCATGAAATACTCCATTCTCTCTCTTCCCCTTTCTGCCAGCTAGATATCAATGCCCACGTCATTAAATACTCCATTCTCTCTCTCCCCCTTTCTGCCAGCTAGATATCAATGCCCACGACTGTGGAAGCCATGTGTTGAAGAGAGCAGAGCTTCCATCAAGCTCGGCTCCCGAATGGCTACATGTCGCAGTTACACCATCTCCCTAACTGCTATTTAGTTAATAAATGCTATTTAGTTTGATGTGAACCAGACATAAAATTCTATTGTATTAGTTATTGAGATGTTAGCATTTATTATATAGCATCCAGTATTTAATAATGGATGCTCTCTATATTTTAGATACTTATATAAATGTCAGACACTACTTTAGCAACGATGCAGAATCCAATTTCTTCAAATGTTCTCCCTTGTTGAGAAAGAGTTTGCTTTCTATACCGGCTGTAGCAGTCAGATCCCCTGGAATGGCTTTGTACCATTTGAAATTACCATTTAAAATTTCATCAATAAGAAGATACAACATACAGAAAGAAGAAGACAGGCTGACTCAGCCCATTGCCCCCCTGCAGTGATAGGCAGGCACCGCTTTGGTGAAAATCATTCTCCACAGTGTTGCAAGCAGTTTGGCTGTCACTAGCGATTTTGTGGGAGTTCCTACATACACCTTCTGGAGTCTCTGAAAGCTAATGGTACCTTTCCCTAAGCTTTGATTTTCCAACCCTTCCAATAGTTTTAGAAACACCTAATTTGATGTATGAAATCCCCTCCAGCTCAAAACACCCAGAAGGGTTCCTGTTTCTCTAATGAAACTCTGAGGGATACAATGTAATCTCTACTTCTCAAATCAACTGATCCTCAGTTATTGCCATTCAAAGTATTTTCCCAGCCCTAACACATATCCCCTCCAAAGCTGACAGTAAATGGACCTTAGACTACACAAATTCCTTATGATTAAAATCTTACTGTCAACAACAACCATCAATACAGGACAGGCTTCTTGGGGGTGTGACCTGTGCAGCTCAGGACTCTGTGCTTAGAAGGGCCCACACATGCTTTAAGGCTCTTCTGTGGCCTTCTTGAAGTTCTGGATAACTTTTGAAACAGGGGCCCACATTTTCATTTTGCACTGGGCCCTGCAAATTACACAGCTGGTTCTGTATCAGTGATAGTATTTGAGCAAGAATCCAGGGAGACATATGCAAAGAAATCCAGGCGCCCTCCTCTCTTTGCATCTACAGTTCAATGGGGCAACACATAAAGCACAATCCTGTATCCATCCTTGACATCTCAACACCTCCAGCATACTGCCTTGTAGCCATGGCGTTTGCTATGCCAAGCAGTGGAGGAACTTTAAGAATGTGATCAATGATATGTTGAAAAGAAAACAGAAATTTCGAATTTTCTGGTGGATCTTTGTGTGTGTAAGAGTGGAGACCCTTGCATTTGGGAAAACACCTTAATGATTTTTTTTTTTTTTTCCTGGATAAGCAAACTTGGGTCCCATACCATAGGCTGGAGTAGGGTTTGAGAGTTCAAGTCTTCTGCATAATAAAAGAGTAAGGATTTGGTTATTGTAGTAGCTCACGATATGACACTGGAACTCTGGAATAAGAGATAGGGGAGAGAGATGGACCCTCTCAACATGGCAGAGTTGGGGGACCTAAGAAATGTCAGTGAAAATGTCCTTGGGGCAGAGAATGGCTAATGCATTTCTGGGAACAGTGCTGTTTACATTTAAGTTGAACGTGTTGTTCTATGTTTCGATTACAGCAACCAGATCCTGCACTCTATCTCCCTGTCCATTGCTACTACCTTTCTTTCCACGGACTAACTTTAAGGAAAAATCAACTGTGAGTGGCCTTAGTTAGTGGTATCTTAAATCACTGATGGCCAAGACAGGGCAGAAAATGGCCAGCAGCCATGAGAGATGAGCCCATGAGCAGGGATTTGGAGTGAAATGTGCCACCACAACATCAGGCTTTTTGGACACATTGGAAATGTTAAGCACAGCACTGGACCTCCCAAAATGTACCAAGTGGAGGCTTAAGCCATTTTATTTGGCTAGAAAGGAAAATGTTGGCCTCAAAATCTGAAAGGACTTGGAGACATCCAGAATATACCAATATTTCCTAAAAATGGAATCACCTCTGGAAGTAATGGGAAAAGAACAGATGGAAGAAATCAACATGAAAGATAAAGATAGTAGGCTGGCTCAGGGTTAAGCTGTGAGGTAATCTGTTGAATAGAGATCCAAGCAGAAATAGGAACCCCACCACCTATAGCAACTTTACTGTGGCTAAGAATCCCATTTCTTAGAATCCAGGTTCTTCCACAGGCATAAAACTCACTTTCCAAATGTACTAGAAGAAAAGATTCAACTGAAACATCATTTGCACTTCAAAGAGAATGTCACCTGGCATATTTTCAGTTCCTTAGCCAGAAACAGAAGTATCAGTTTACAAGCACCTACATTTCCAGAATCAAGACTTAAAACCTACAGTGAGTATATCTTCTATGTAACAGATCCAAATAAAAGGGGGCCCCTCCATAAGAAAATAATATCACATCCTCATTCCAACTATTTACAAGGCAGCGATCAAAATTGTGCCTCAGTCAGTATTTATTTATGAGTAGAATGGAGCTTCTTAGAAAAGTATCCAGTGGGGCCACCTAAACACGGTCTTGGAAGAACGCACACAATAATCAAAGTCAGATTGCTCTCAATTACATACATTGACAGTTTCCACATCACAGAGCCCTGAAATTACATTTCAGGGGAAAAAAATATTCTTAGACAAAGATAATATAGTTTGAGAGACGGTACATTTATTCTTTAAAATCAAACATCTTTGATTTAACTACTTTTCAGATTTGTTCTTGACAAGGTTGCATTAATACCATAAACTAAAGCAAATTCATATTTACCCAACATATATTCTATGTGAAAAATTGGCTTACTCTCTAGATAAACATTTAGGCACACCTTCCTACCCACATTCAGGAAACCAGAATTGTTACTCATACAAGTGTACATCACAAATACTGAAAAGCTCACTCTTTACCTACTATCTTTAAAAAACAGACAAATATATAATACTAGAGGGGATTGTATTGTTATTAAAAGAATACACCTACAGTGTTACAGATTAATTGTTGTTCTCCTGGACGATTTTATGCTCAGGTCAATTTAATAAATTTGAACATGTCATCCACTAAATTATGAATCACCAAGAAGACCTACTCACCCAGAAATTGTTCTGTTGTTTCAAATGCAACTTTAAAAAATCATGGTCTAAAGCAATGAGAAGATTAAGTTACCTGTTTTTTAATTTCAGCAAGCAATGGAGTGTGTCTACCTGCTGGATCCCCTGCTAACTGACAGACAAAAGGCTGAGGGGAGTGCACTTTGGATGCTATCAATTAAGGAAAGGTGGTTCATTAATCTTTACTGTCAGCACCTGAATTCTGCTCTGATGGCTCCTACGGTATGCAGTTGGTTGCTTGCATTTCAAACCAAGACCCGTCCAGCTAAATCCACCTTGTAGAAGGATAACTTAAGTTTTTCCTCGTTAATTGTGAGTCCATTTAAAAATAGCTAATAATATCTATTGATATGAGAGAGAAATATTTTGAAGAGTTCTTGTGTTCATTCATTCATTCATTCATTCGATATATATTTTGTGCCTATTATTTGCCAGGAATTCTGTACAAAGATTAATCAAACGACATCAAAGAAGAACCAGACATCATGGAGCTATTTTTGGGACTTGACCTCTACACAAACCCTAAGAAGGGTTGAAATTTAAAAGAAAAAAATTATGGCTGTTTTCCAGGTCCTTAGAAAATGAAAGTTGTAAGCACATACTTATGAGAACTTGCTACAAATCACTTAGAGTTTTAAGAAAAAGCAATGCCATGCAAATCTAGGCTAGATCTAGGCTTGCTTTATCATCACAAGATAATCTTTAATTAAATAGAGTTGGAAAAAGAAGCTCTTTTTCAGGCGAGCATAAAAACAGAGCTGAACTGAGCACAGGGTAATGTGTTAATCACCTCCAACTTGGTTAACTTTGCTATATAATATGTATAAAGTTCCATTTATTAATGTCTGCAGTGTTATTAGTAGTAATTAAATTTTAAATAATGAATGACATTAAAAGACAAGATTTGAAACAAGTATTTGTGGAAACAATAAATTCTGAAAATCTGGCAACTTGTGGAGTTGATTGTGACTATTTTTCCACTAGAAGAACTAACTCCAGCAAACTTGATATTTAAGTGGAAACTTTGTCTGGGTCCAACCAAGAGCACACAAACCGATGAGTAACTCAAATGAAGGGAATTTAATTCAGGGAATTGGTTTCAAAGGTGACAGGAAAGCTAAAAAGCCAAATAAGAAACACCAAGGCAACCTAGGGATTGCCCAAAGCAGGAAACGATAAAGGACACAGAGGAGAGGTAGTGACGCCGGAGCCCAGGACCATGGAGGAAGTTGTCACTCCAGCAGGTTTCTCTGGCAGGAGATAGGACAGAGATGTCGCCACGGCAGAGAGCAAAGGGGAAATCAACCCCCGGCTTCTCCTTCTCCCAGTCCTCTAATCTGGTGACAATGCCTTCCACCGACCAAACCCAGGTGGCAGTCAGACATGGGAGGCTGGGGAGTGCAGCCTCCACAGTGCTGCTCCCTGGTGATACAGAACATTACAGGAGAGGATAAGAACGGGTGCCCATCCAACAGGCCCAGGACCATCATTTACGCCTAGATCTATATGAAGGGATTTGTCAAGGTCAAAACACCTCTCATTATGTGACTCTGGAGTCACCATGAAATTCAACATCAACCAAAAGCACCGGTTAACTCCTGTATACACTAAAGTCCTTGTGATTTAACATTCTCTTAGGGAAATTGCAAGACTTAAATCAATCTTGGTAGCACAGGTCTAGGAACCTCAACATATTATTTTTGAAAAGCAAACTGGGATTTTATATCCAAATATCCATTAGCAGAAGAGGATCTTCAGAACCATTGTTTTCCCAGGTACCTTTTGTAGCATTGCAATTGCTCCAGCTGACACATTCTCCAGTGTTTAGCTCAGTCTTTTTATTCTAAAGACGGGGTCCTAGGGTTCAACACCCATTATTTCTCCATAGGGAAGAGGAGTCTGTTTACACCGTATTAGTCATCTAGAACTTTCTAACATCTTGTTACAGAGAGCAAAGCTTAATAGTCTAGCACTAGATAGAATTGCCCTGTATGTTCAAAATGTAAAAACATTAAAATCTTAAAATTAAAGTTTTACAGTATAAAAAGAAATAACTTCAATAAATCCATATAAAAGTATCATAGGGTTTGTGAGTGCATGTATCCAGGACTGCCTTCCCTAAAGGGTCCACTGAATGCCCACATGTAGCTGTTATTTAAAAAAAAGGTTCTGTGATATTTGGAAAAAGTGTCTTTGCTTCTTTTATATACTAACAATCATGTCTTAATCACCAAGAAAAGGGCATCATATTTAGTAATTATGAGACATTTGACAATAAACTTTTAAAAAATTTCTTGTAGAACACCCAAAAAAGAGTATTCTCATTCATATTTTGGAAAATGGAAGCCTAAGAAAAAAAATCACATATACTCAAGAAACAGAGTAACAGTGTACTATGGCCCAACCTCTCCTGACCATAAAAATCACTTAGGAACTTGTTAAAACTACAGATTCCTGGGGAGAATATGGTAAACGGCACTTTAAACCAATGATTCAGTTGAGTTTACCAGTAGAAAAATGAGCTTGGGGTTTGAAGGCAGATTAACCAGGGTCTGAATCCTGGCTCTCCACTTTCTAGCTACACAACCTTGGGCAAGTTTCTTAAACTCTTGGAGCTCTGTTTTTTTCATCCATAATATGGGGATAACAATAGTTCCTATTTAATAGGGTTGTTGTGAGAATAAAATGGACGTAAAGCTTTTAGCAATAGTGTCTGGCAAATGTTAAGTGCTCCATAAATGTTATACACGTTATACTGGGTTGGTCAAAGTTTGTTCAGGTTTTTAACATCTTATGGAAAACCCAGAATGAACTTTTTGGCCAGCCCAATATTAAGCTAGACATGTCTTTTTTCTTCTTCTCAATCTGGAAATTTATGTTTACCTAATTGATGTTTTTCCAGGAATATCTACTCCCACCCCTAGCCTCTCACCTCATGTTTAATATGCTTTTACATTGTTATAACTGGTCAGTTGTATTTTCAATGGCATATGTTAAAATTAAAATTTTCAGCAAGAAGCATTTGGTATAAAATAGTCACCTTCACAACATCTGTAAAAATCATTTCTTTAATCCTTCTGTACCCCCTTGAAGTTTATAAAGACATTGTAAGTGGCCTTTGTCAGTATGATTTGGGAGGAAATCAGAAGTACAGGGCATCCACAATGTGAAATATGCCCCCAGATGTAAGCACGGCTTGTGTAATGAGCCCACAGATATATGCACTGGCACCAGTTAGGACAAGCACACTGCTGCTCACCAGGGATCCTGTTTTTCTTCCTAAGGAGTCCAGTATAATGTGAGGCTTAAGGTAGAAGAAACTGGTAAAGAAGCTGTGGGCACTTTACTTCTGCTTCACTGATGTCTCATTTGAAGCCAACCCTTGGAGAGAGTGGCCAGTGAATATTTTGTCCTTATCAGGAATAGGGTGTGGCTTCATCCACAGTTGAACCTAAACATGTAGTCACTGCCCATCTTCCCTATGAAAGGAGGGAAAATGGCAGGTATCTGATCCAGTCCTTGTGAGAAAGTATTTGTGTACCGCTATTTAAGTCCAGGTTTGGTTCTCACATGGAAACGCAAAGCTCATTACTCAAAATCCCTCCCTCACTCCTGCCACCTTCTCCTACAATTCTGTACCCACGAGGAAGGACTGGGCCACCTGTCACACAGATGGCAAGGACCAGCCCAGGTGGGACTCACTGCTCTGGTCTCAACTTCCCCCCAAAGATATCTCTGATGTCTCATTTCACTTTGGAACTCTGCACTTCATGGCTCCCACCAGCACTTGGGGTTTTACAATAGCAAAATGTGCACATATGCATATCTGCATCCCAACAGACCTTAGAGTCCTGCCTGGCCAGCAGCAAGAGAGTCACTAATATCCAGAGGAACACTAAAAGAGGTACCAGATGGAGTTAGCCCTTTAGAAGGCCTTTACACCGGAAGAACACCCAGCTCAATACCAAAACAGCATGAGTGAGCCCACCTTAATAGGGAAAGTGTGAATCTGTCATTTCTAATTTCTTTGTGGGGAAGAGGCAGAGGCTGTCTATTGGGTTTCCTTGTAAGCTCTGAGCTGGTTATTCTACATCCTTCCCTACCACGTGGGCTACAGAAGGCTGACCCAGGCTGACTGCATCCCCTGACCTACCTTGCTGTCTGGCTTCTGATTGGAGGCATCAGCAGGATGTCAGAGGGTGGGAGGAGAGAGAGCAGGTATTTCTTCCCTGTTCACACAGCTCCGGCGCTGTACCTCAGTCAGTGGCTGGGTCCCTCTATGACTGTGTTTCTCTAACTTGGCTGTACATTACAATTACCTGAACAGCTTTAAAAATCCTGATACCCACACCAAAGATCAATGAAAGATCAATGAAATCAGAATCTCTGGGGCTGGCACTCAGGTGCTAGTATGTTTAAATTTCCCCTGGTGATTCCAATAAGGAGACAAGATTGAGAACCACAGTTCTAGGACAACAGCTCTGCTGGGTGCCCTGTCCTTCGTGGCTCTGTCACTGGGTTCCAGTAACACTCTTTCCCTTGACCCCCTTTAGGCTGAGGGGGTTAGGAACAGTTTCCACCGATCGCTAGGCTCTGAGTGACTCAACATCTTGTGTCGGTTTCCTCAACCTGCCCACATTTCGGTGACTACTCCTTTAATTAAAGTATCTTTCTTTTTTTTTTTTTTTTTTTTTTTTGCAGTACTTGGGCCTCTCACTGTTGTGGCCTCTCTCGTTGCGGAGCACAGGCTCCGGACGCGCAGGCTCAGCGGCCATGGCTCATGGGCCCAGCCATTCCGCGGCATGTGGGATCTTCCCGGACCGGGGCACGAACCCGTGTCCCCTGCATCGGCAGGTGGACTCTCAACCACTGCACCACCAGGGAAGCCCCTAAAGTATCTTTCTTTAAAGCACCTGAGAGAAACCATATTTCCTACCATGACCCTTCGTTAAGTTCCTTAGTTGCATAAGAAAAAAGAAATAGTGAACTGGTGAACTGATAAGCATGAGAAGCAAATAAAAGAAAAACTAAACCTAAAACCTCTAGCATGGACATATACTTAGAGATGGAGAAAATCTAATTCAACCCTTAGATATCCCAAGGACACACCTAGGGAAAAGATTTTTTTTAAAAAAAATAGTCAATTTAAACTTATTTTAGAAGGTGGACTGATGCTGCAGACTGTAACTGCCATTTGCTGGCACTAGTCACAGTGTTTGCTTAGGCTGGGTGGTCACAGCCTTGGAAGGGAGCATCTCCGCAGGAAGCCCCACCTGGATTTTGCTGCCCTCTTTTCATGTGAACTGATTGCTTCCCTTCCCATTCTGTCCTGCTGCTTTGAAAAGACTTGCTGGAAAGCATCAAAGGGGCCAGTGAGAAGCAGAGGGCAAAAGCACAAGTCACAATTAGGCAAACAGAGACACAGAGTGGCCCCAGATCACAGAGAGCAGGATCCCAACAGCGTGACAGGCAGGGAGGCTCAGCATCGCTTTCCGCAATCACGCTTGGAAAGAGTTCTCACTCTCACCATAAATGATGCACCTACGGGGCTTCCCTGGTGGCGCAGTGGTTGAGAGTCCGCCTGCCGATGCAGGGGTACACGGGTTCGTGCCCCGGTCCGGGAAGATCCCACATGCCGCGGAGCGGCTGGGCCCGTGAGCCATGGCCGCTGAGCCTGCATGTCCGGAGCCTGTGCTCCGCAACGGGAGAGGCCACAACAGTGAGAGGCCCGCGTACCGCAAAAAAATAAAAAAAAAATAAATAAATAAGGCACCTGTGTCTTGCTAATCCTCCCACCCTGCTCCACACGAGGGGATGAGGGGTGAGCGTAGAATTATCCCAGGGAGAATGTGGCTTATCAAAAAAAAAAAAAAAAAGCACTGATTCAGTCTCTCTTACATAAATTCTTTCGCATGATTTTTTGTTCTTTCTCCCTAAAATTTGAAAGCACTTATGACACACCAGGTCCTGCATTTGACAAGGATTAAAGAGATGTCCTTTTTAACTGTCCGAGGGCATATTCAGAAATGGCCCAGTAATCTGTACAATTTAGGAGGCCATCAGCCAATATGTTAGATTTTTTTTAGGGTTCTATCACTTCTCTTCCCACTACATTTTCTCAGGAGCCTTAAGTAGCTTTAATTTGTATTCTTCAACCATCTGAAATTAACGGGCTTGCGGCCGTGCACATTTATGCAACATACATTTTAGTGTATGGTCTGTAGGACTATCGTCCTGGGTTTGTCTCTGACATGCTGGGTGATGACGGACAAGTCGTATCTCCTTATCAATAAAAGGAGGATGCTGGACAGAATCACCTCCAAGGAACCTTTTCCTGATTTAACATTCTACTAAATTTCCTCCTATTTAGTGCTTTAGAAAACTGAGGATGACTTTTATTGTAAACGTGAGGCTGTTATCTAAGGTTTAAAGGAGATCAGCCTCATAGATGATATTTAGAGACCTAACTACGAAGTAATGGGCAGTTGAGACTGTGCATTAGAAAATTAGAAGACACTGGCATTTTCCAAATGGAAAGATGGAAAAAAACTCTTGGCCATGAAAAAAGTCTCAACAGCAGAAATAAAGTTATCAATGGTTTAGCAAAGAAAAACCACTCAGAAAATTACCACTCCAGTGGGTTAACAGTTGCCTTAAAATATAAAATTAATTGTACAAGTATTTACTGCATGCATTCTCTGCAATATTCACTGTGATGGATACTCCAGAGGTCAGCTGAGAGTGAGCACTAGAAAAATAATAGCAATTCTTTTGTTTTGGTTTTGGTTTTTTTTGCAGTACGCGGGCCTCTCACTGTTGTGGCCTCTCCTGCTGCGGAGCACAGGCTCCGGACGCGCAGGCTCAGTGGCCATGGCTCACGGGCCCAGCCGCTCCGCGGCATGTGGGATCTTCCCAGACCGGGGCACGAACCCGTGTCCCCTGCATCAGCAGGCAGACTCTCAACCACTGCGCCACCAGGGAAGCCCAATAATAGCAATTCT
The DNA here is from genome assembly GCF_003676395.1 of Aethalodelphis obliquidens. Lineage (NCBI taxonomy): Eukaryota > Metazoa > Chordata > Mammalia > Artiodactyla > Delphinidae > Aethalodelphis > Aethalodelphis obliquidens. The sequence goes on from NW_020837962.1 coordinate 21,336,253, forward strand.
AACAGTAACAACTAGCATTTATTGAGCACACACAGACACAGGTACTGTTTACATAAGCACGTTACAAAAGTCAAATGATTTCTACAGATGCAGCCCTTGTCTTTTTCTTATATCCACAACAGTAATCATGATGATGAGGATGATAGTTAATATTTATAGAGTGCTTACAATTTGTTAGGAACTGAGGCCCTTTTAAATAGTGCTACATAGAAGTGCTCATTGTTAGTTATTATTTAGTCTCTTGGACTTACCTGAATATTCCTTTAAATTAGTACTTAATTGTCTAACTGCCTTCTTTCCTCTAAATCAAAACTTTCATTTGACTCATTTAATTTTCATAAAACCTTTGAGGTGGGTACTATTATTATCACCATTTTACAGATAAACCAAGGCTCAGATGAGTTTGGAAACATGTTTAAGGTCACACTGCTGTTGAGTGGAATAGTGAGTGGGATTTCCACCCAGCACTGTCCCCAGAGCAAGCACCGTCCCCAGAGCAAGTGCTATGTTGCAACCCCCTGCCTGGAGGACCACTGTGCGTCCCAACCGCAACGATTTCACCCAGACAGGCAGGCACATCAATATAATGAACATGCACTGACACTAAATGCTCTGGGTAGTTAGAAAATAAAATCCTACGGGTTGGATGTCAAGGAGGGAATTTATTGGCTCTCAGATGCCCTGCCTGTGACATTCCAAGATCCAAGGTTTACCCATCTTTCTACATAATCAAGCACATATTCTGGATGCAGATTGCATTTTTTCCAATTTTTTTTTCCTTACTATGAAGTCCCACAGGAAGGTTTTAGACTTTTGCATCATCTCCAGAACCCCCTCCAGGGTGGCGATCAGAGAAAATAACAATCCAAGAATTTCTGCTGGCAAATGGCCCATCGGGTAACTGCCACCTGGTCTCACCCTTGTTCAGAACTTCACTCAGACTCCTGCTTTGGTTTAACCACTTTTCTCAAAGGTATCCTTTGGGCATATCTGTCACCTTGTTGCATGTGCTAAATCTCTACATAACTGGTAAAAAAATAAAAATGTATCATATGACTATTTTAACAAACCTCCTCCACGTAAGGCTATTCTATAGAACATTTCCCTATAGACTAAATAACTCCACAGAGGTACTAATTGTTAGTTATTAATATTTAATTGTATTGACCTTATGTGAAAATTCCTTGAAATTAGTATTTAATTGTCTAACTGCCTCCTTTTCTCTAAATCAAAACTTTCACTTTACACATTCATTACCTATTAACTTTGTGGCTTTTAATGCAGAGTTTTATTTATAACTTGTGTTATATCTGAGCATGCGTGTGCTAAGGCAGTGTTCCACTGTCATACCTCAGCAAGTTCAACTACAGAGATTTCCGTGATCCATTGTCTAAAAGAAATACCTTTGTGAGTTAACGAGCACAAATGTTGGGTTCCTTTAAAATGTAGCACATAAGGAAGCTAAAGAACGGCTCCGTGAATACATCAATACAATTCCAACAGACAGCTATCGAGTGGCTTCACCCTGCGCAGCTCTGTCAGATGATAAGTGAGCAGGCCACTCAGAGCCTGTGCCTGCAGGGGGGGAACTTTCAGGGAGACTTCGTGAAGGACAGGAGATATAAACATGAGCATTCTTAGTCAAGGGACTACATGTGCAGAATTTGGAATCAGGAATGAAACTAGCCTGTGTGGAGGACAATGAGATGACCAGCCTTGAAGAATAAAGACACAGACTAAGGACAATGGTTCACGGGACTGACTCAGAAAATATCAGGATGAGCAAAGGAGATGCTCAGTTGAAGGAATCCTCAGTGAGAAAGTGAAGAGGTTTGGAGAACACATTCTGAAAGAGAAATCTGTCTACACTTTGCTGCTCACACTGGCCTGGAGTGGGAAAGACTCATGTAAATATTCTTATGTAACTAACGTTACAAACAGTGACAGTCAAGCTGAGCTAAAGCACATGGCATCATACAATGTGAAGACCAAACTGAGATAGCAGAGATAATATAAAACCACTCCACGATGGAGAGGTAGTGCTATTTAAATATCATTACAGTACAATTATGGTGGTGATAGTGGTGGCAACCGTCCCATATCAACTACTGTCACTTCACTGTCTGGGGTCTTGCTACTCAGAGTGTGGACCTCAGACCAACAGTGTGGGCATCACTGGGACTCACTGAATTAGAATCTATATTTTCACAAAATCTCTGGATTATTCATGTCCACTTTAAAGGCTGAGAAGCATTTAGTCAAGTGAACCAGAAATCAAATTTGAGAAAGCAGCTTGTCAATCTAAATTGCTACTTAATAAGTGGATTGCCTAGCTTTTCACACTTTCATTTTACAGTTGTAATACAACAGAAAAACAAGAAACAACCCGATTTTTACTGTGGGTACAAATTCAACAGCACATGTTTCATGTATTTAGAATTCTACCTAAACGGATAAAGAGCTTTTACAACGGGATTTCCCTTCTCCTCTCCCTTTTCTAAATGCTGGGCTCTGTTTTACTAAACTTTTATCCAAGTCAAGTATAGGTGTATCTTATAACATCTAGACTTTCTGCCAAATTTTACCAAGTCAAATCAGATAATTAAGCTCGACTGAACCTTGTGGATATTTATTTTAATTAAATTCTATTTATCTGCCACCAGACAGCATTACTAGGGAAAAATCCAAATTAAATTTGATCAAAGGCAACTTGATTAGGTTGCTGGGTTTGTATACATAGAAGGAGTAAGAGGCACAGAAAAGGGGGGAAGCCCAAGCATCTTTAATGAAACTGAGTATGCTTAATGCAGATCTTGGTACATTTAACAGAAAACCATATAGAGTGCAGTGGGATCTATGTATCTATTCTGAAATCTTTCTTAAGTAACAAGTTTCATTTTAAAGTTTAGAAATAGCATTTTCAAATGTTAAAGATGCTCTGTACAAGATGATGGCTTGGACACACTATATGTTTTATTTATATATTATCTGTCAAAATGACTTGATATTTTATATGCCTACAACTAATATAGTCAGTGGACTATAAAGGACATACCATAAAAGATAACATCTTTAAAAATATTTTCATGCTTTTACATGAGAATTTAGTCTCTTTACAAGCTATCAAGGATAAATTAAATCTTGTAATAGATAAAAAGATATTAATATAACAAGCTTAAAAGAAGCCATTGTCTGCCAGTCAAACCAAGAGATAAGAATTGAGCTGTGCTTTATTTAAAAACTCATAAGGATCACTCAAAATCTGACTTCTTCTTCAACTGACTCACTGTATCTAAGTGTCAAGGGTTATGCTGTCTCATTAGACTATTGAATACAATGCTGTTGGGAAAGATTCCATGAAAATTATAATGCTGTTAGATCCAAGATGAATTTACAATGGAGCTTAAGCTTTAAGAGTCCTCATTTGCACTAGTCCCTTGGAAGGCCTTGGATGGGGTCCTAGCAATGTGCTCACATGGTCATATATATTTTTTAAATTAGCAAAAATAAGAAACAGTTATGGTAACAAGCTGGCTACTGAGAATAATCAATTCCAAAAGTATTTAAGATTAGTCTCTGCCCTAACATCTTGCAGCTCATCGAAAAAGAGACCTGAAGAAGTTTTCCCAAATTTGACCACAGTTCTAACAATGTACATGACGTTACTGATAAAGACTTATGAGGTGGCTTCAGATCACAGAGCCAGGTGCAGAGACTCTGCACACAGCCTGTCGCCGCCATCTTGACTTTCAGTGTCATTCATGGAGCTTCTGTACAGTGTCCCTCAGAGCTGAGGTGTTGGTGCAGCTGTTTGTGCACTAGAACTCTGGTCTGAAGTGCTGGGTGCAAGGTTTCTGCATGCGGCCCCCTATGAGCAACTGAAAACTAGACTAAGCACAAAGGAAAAGAAAAATAAAAGGGAACAAGATTTCAAGGAAAAGAATCTATAATACTTTATCAATGATGTGAGATATAATGAGAGAAATACAATGTAAAGAAAGGCCTGACTTAAATTACTATCAACAAGCCAAGGTGGAGATTGGTTCAACATGGCAGAGGAGAAAGACGTGCTCTCACTCCCTCTTGCGAGAAAACTGGAATCACAACTAAATGCTGAAAAATCATTGACAGGAAGACACTGGAACTCACCAAAAAAGATATCCCACATCCAATGACAAAGGAGAAGCCATAATGAGACAGTAGGAGGGGCACAATCACAATAAAATCAAACCCCGTAACTGCTGGGTGGCTCACAAATTGGAGAACACTTATACCACAGAAGTCCACCTACTGGAGTGAGGGTTTTGAGCCCCACATCAGTCTCCCAACTTGGGGGCCGGCAATGGGAAGAGGAATTCCTAGAAAATCAGACTTTGAAGGCTAGCGGGATTTGATTCCAGGACTTCGACAGGACTGAAGAAACAGAGACTCCACTCTTGGAGGGCACACACAAAGTAGTGTGTGCATCGGGACCCAGGGGAAGGAGCAGTGACCCCACAGGAGACTAAACCAGACCTACCTGCTAGTGTTGGAGGGTCTCCTGCAGAGGCGGGGGGTGGCTATGGCTCACTGCAATGACAAGGACACTGGAAGCAGAAGTACTAGGAAGTACTCCTTGGCATGAGCCCTCCCAGAGGCCGCCATTAGCCCCACCAAAGAGCCCGGGTAGGATCCAGTGTTGGGTCACCTCAGGGCAAACAACCAACAGGGAGGGGACCCAGCCACACCCATCAGCAGACAAGCAAATTAAAGTTTTACTGAGATCTGCCCACCAACGCAACAGCCAGCTCTACCCACCACCAGTCCCTCCCATCAGGAAACTTCCACAAGCCTCTTAGATAGCCTCATCTACCAAAGGGCAGAGAGCAGAAGCAAGAAGAACTACAACCCTGCAGCCTGTGGAACAAAAACCACATTCAAAGAAAGACAGACAAGATGAAAAGGCAGAGGGCTATATACCAGATGAAGGAACAGGATAAAACCCCAGAAAAACAACTAAATGAAGTGGAGATAGGCACCTTCCAGAAAAAAAATTCAGAATAATGATAGTGAAGATGATCCAGGACCTTGGAAAAAGAATGGAGGCAAAGATCGAGAAGATGCAAGAAATGTTCAACAAAGATCTAGGAGAATTAAAGAACAAACAAACAGAGATGAACAATACAATAACTGAAATGAAAAATATACTAGAAGGAATCAATAGCAGAATAACTGAGGCAGAAGAACGGATAAGTGACCTGGAAGACAGAATGGTAGAATTCACTGTTGCGGAATAGAAAAAAGAAAAAAGAATAAAAAAAAATGAAGACAGCCTAAGAGACCTCTGGCACAACATGAAACGCAAAAACATTCGCATTATAGGGGTCCCAGAAGGAGAAAAGAGAGTGCAAGGACCCGAGAAAATATTTGAAGAGATTAGAGTCGAAAACTTCCCTAACATGGGAAAGGAAATAGCCACCCAAGTCCAGGAAGCGCAGAGAGTCCCATACAGAATAAACCCAAGGAGAAACATGCCAAGGCACATAGTAATCAAACTGGCAAAAATTAAAAACAAAGAAAAATTATTGAAAGCAGCAGGGGAAAAAAGACAAAGAACATACAAGGGAACTCCCATAAGGTTAACAGCTGATTTCTCAGCAGAAACTCTACAAGCCACAAGGGAGTGGTATGATATATATATATATAAAGTGATGAAAGGGAAGAACCTACAACCAAGATTACTCTACCAGGCAAGGATCTCACTCAGATTCCATGGAGAAATCAAAAGCTTTACAGACAAGCAAAAGCTAAGAGAATTCAGCACCACCAAAACAGCACTACAACAAATGAAAAAGGAATTTCTCTAAGTGGGAAACACAAGAGAAGAAAAGGACCTAAAAAAATAAACCCAAAACAATTACGAAAATGGTCATAGGAACATACATATCGATAATTACCTGAAATATGAATGGATTAAATGCTCCAACCAAAAGACACAGGCTTGCTGAATGTATACAAAAACAAGACCCATATATATGTTGTCTACAAGAGACCCACTTCAGATCTAGGGACACATACAGACTGAAAGTGAGGGGATGGAAAAAGATATTCCATGCAAATGGAAATCAAAAGAAAGCTGGAGTAGCAATACTCATATCAGATAAAATAGACTTTAAAATAAAGAATGTTACAAGAGACAAGGAAGGACACTACATAATGATCAAGGGATCAATCCAAGAAGAAGACATAATTGTAAATATATATGCACACAACATAGGAGCACATCAATACATAAGGCAACTGTTAACAGCTATAAAAGAGGAAATTGACAGTAACACAATAATAGTGGGGGAATTTAACACCTCACTTACACCAATGGACAGATCATCCAAAAATAAAAATAAGAAAACACAAGCTTCAAATGACACAATAGACCAGATAGATTTAATTGATATTTATAGGACACTGCATCCAAAAACAGCAGATTACACTTTCTTCTCAAGTGTGCACAGAACATTCTCCAGGATAGATCACATCTTGGGTCACAAATCAAGCCTCAGTAAATTTAAGAAAACTGAAATCATATCAAGCATCTTTTCTGACCACAACGCTATGAGATTAAAAATCAATTACAGGGAAAATAACGTAAAAAGCACAAACACATGGAGGCTAAACCGTACGTTACTAAATAACCAAGAGATCACTGAAGAAATCAAAGAGGAAATCAAAAAATACCTAGAGACAAATAACAATGAAAACATGGCAATCCAAAACCTATGGGATGTGGCAAAAGCAGTTCTAAGAGGGCAGTTTATGGCTATAAAAGCCTACCACAAGAAACAAGAAAAATCTCAAACAAACAATCTAACCTAAAGAAACTAGAGAAAGAAGAACAAACTAAACCCGAAGTTAGCAGAAGGAAAGAAATCATGAAGATCAGAGCAGAAATCAATGAAATAGAAACAAAGAAAACAATAGCAAAGATCAATAAAACTAAAAGCTGGTTCTTTGAGAAGATAAACAAAATTGATAAACCATTAGCCAGACTTATCAAGTAAAAGGATTCAAATCAATAAAATTAGAAATGAAAAAGGAGAAGTTACAACAGACAACGCAGAAATAAAAAGCATCCTAAGAGACTACTACAAGCAACTCTAGGCCAATGAAATGGACAACCTGGAAGAAATGGACAAATTCTTAGAAAGGTATAACCTTCCAACACTGAACCAGGAAGAAATAGAAAATACAAACAGACCAATCACAAGTAATGAAATTGAGACTGTGATAAAAAATCTTCCAACAAATGAAAGTCCAGGACCAGATGGCTTCACAGGTGAATTCTATCAAACAATTAGAGAAGCACTAACAGCCATCTTTCTCAAACTCTTCCAAAACATTGCAGAGGAAAGAACGCTCGCAAACTCATTCTATGAGGCCACCATCACCCTGAAACCAAAACGAGACAAAGGTACTACAAAAAAAGAAAATTACAGACCAATATCACTGATGAACATAGATGCAGAGATCCTCAGCAAAATACTAGCAAACAGAATCCAGCAACACATTAAAAGGATCATACACCACCATCAGGTGGGGTTTATCCCAGGGATGCAAGCATTCTTCAATATATGAAAATAAATCAATGTGATACACCATAATAACAAATTGAAGAACAAAAACCATATGATCATCTCAATAGATGCAGAAAAAGCTTTTGACAAAATTCAACACCCATTTATGATAAAAACTCTCCAGAAACTGGGCATAGAAGGAACCTACCTGAACATAATAAAGGTCATATATGACAAACCTACAGCAAACATCATTCTCAATGGTGAAAAACTGAAAGCATTTCCTCTAAGATCAGGAATGAGACAAGGATGTCCACTCTCACCACTATTATTCAACATAGTTTTGAAACTCCTAGCTATGGCAATCAGAGAAGAAAAAGAAATAGAAGGAATACAAATTGGAAAAGAAGATGTAAAACTGTCACTGTTTGCAGATGATATGATACTATACATAGAGAATCCTAAAGATGCCACCAGAAAACTACTAGAGCTAATCAATGAATTTGGTAAGGTTGCAGCATACAAAATTAATGTGTAGAAATCTCTTTCATTCCTATACACTAATGATGAAAAATCTGAAAGTGAAATGAAGGAAACACTCCCATTTACCACTGCAACAGAAAGAATAAAATACCTAGGAATAAACCTACCTGGGGAGACAAAAGACACGTATGCAGAAAACAATAAAACAATGATGAAAGAAATTAAAGATGATACCAACAGATGGAGAGATATACCACATTCTTGGATTGGAAGAATCAATATTATGAAAATGACTACACTACCCAAAGCAATCTACAGATTCAATGCAATCACTATCAAATTACCAATGGCATTTTTCACAGAACTAGAACAAAAAATGTTAAAATCTGTAGGGAGACACCAAAGACCCTGAATAGCCAAAGCAGTCTTGAGTGCAAAAAACGGAACTGGAAGAATCAGACTCCCTGACTTCAGACTATACTTAAAAGCTACAGTAATCAAGACAATATGGTACTGGCACAAAAACAGAAACATAGATCAATGGAACAGGATAGAAATCCCAGAGATAAACCCACTCACCTATGGTAAACTCATCTATGACAAAGGAGGTAAGGATATACAATGGAGAAAAGACAGTCTCTTCAATAAGTGGTGCTGGGAAAACTGGACAGCTACATGTAAAAGAATGAAGTTAGAACACTCCCTAACAGCATACACAAAAATAAACTCAAAATGGATTTGAGACCTAAATGTAAGACCGGACACTATAAAACTCTTAGAGGAAAACATAGGCAGAACACTCTTTGACATAAATCACAGCAAGGTCTTTTTTGATCCACCTCCTAGAGTAATGGAAATAAAACCAAAAATAAACAAATGGGACCTAATGAAACTTCAAAGCTTTTGCACAGCAAAGGAAACTAAAAACAAGACAAAAAGACAACCCTCAGAATGGGAGAAAATATTTGCAAATGAATCAATGGACAAAGGATTAATCTCCAAAATATATAAACAGCTCAATATTTATTGTTATTAATAATAAAGAAACAAACAACCCAATCCAAAAATGGGCAGAAGACCTAAATAGACATTTCTCCAAAGAAGACATACAGATGGCCAAGAAGCACATGAAAAGCTGCTCAACATCACTAATTATTAGAGAAATGCAAATCAAAACTACAATGAGGTATCACCTCACACCAGTTAGAATGGGCACCATCAGAAAATCTACAAACAACAAATGCTGGAGAGGATGTGGAGAAAACGGAGCCCTCTTCCACTGTTGGTGGGAAAGTAAATTGATACAGCCACTATGGAGGGCAGTATGGAGGTTCTTAAAAAAACTAAAAATAGAATTTCCATATGACCCAGCAATCCCACTACTGGGCGTATACCCAGAGAACACCATAATTCAAAAAGACACACACACCCCAATGTTCATTGCAGCACTATTTACAATAGCCAGGTCACAGAAGCAACCTAAATGCCCATCGACAGACGAATGGATAAAGAAGATGTGGTACATATATACAATGGAATATTACTCAGCCATAAAAAGGAACGGAATTGGGTCATTTGTAGAGATGTGGATGGATCCAGAGACTGTCATACAGAGTGAAGTAAGTCAGAAAGAGAAAAACAAATATCGTATATTAACGCACATATATGGAACCTAGAAAAATGGTACAGATGAACTGGTTTGCAGGGCAGTAATTGAGACACAAATGTAGAGAACAAACATATGGACACCAACGGGGGAAAGCGACGGGGGCTGTGATGAATTGGGAGATTGGGATTGAGATGTATACACTGATGTGTATAAAATGGATGACTAATAAGAACCTGCTGTTTAAATAAATAAATAAAATTAAATTATAAAATTAAAAATAAATAAAAAGAACCTAAATAAAGACTTATGAAACCAGGCAATCTTTTCTCAGCTATTAATATATTTTTTTAATTTCATCAAATTAAAGGAAAGAATGAGTTTTAATAATCACTTCATAACAGATTTTATAAGTTTTCTATCTCTCAAAGAGGGCTCACCCCAAATGTCATGTAAGTTTCAGTCCCCACAAAACCTGAATTCATCCCTGAATTAGATACAGATGTTTATACTTGAGTAACAAAGAGGTTTTTTAAACATAACACTGGTAGTGTAAAATATAATCTATTTCATCTCCATTGCATCAAGTGAGAGGGTCACCCCAAGATGTGGCACAAATCATTAAACACAAAATGTCCTAAAATAAAAGTAGGCAGTCAATCCAGTCACACTGAGTAAGACGTTTCATGTGTTAAGTCTAGGCCTATCGACTACCAGTGTTCTGTGTGTCATCAGTTAAGTACACCAATACAATGATATAAAAACTCTCATCACAGGCTCCCAGATCCCCACTTCTTGCAAACCAAATTCAAGAATGGGTATTCAACAGCAACCAGTTAGTTATTGCCTTTCTCACAGCAGTTTCTAATTTTTCTAATTATGGAATAGCCTGCTCTTTTCATGTAAAGAGTAATTCTACCTATCTGAGCACAGCTTTCTGCTGGTGAAGACAGACGTGCTGGAAAGCCATCTATACGTTCTGCTTGGTGCCCCCCTGCACCCAAAGACAAAAGTTAGGAGGATGATGAGGTTTAAAGTGTCCTTCTGGGGTCACGGACTAGGTTAAAACCAATGGCCTGCAGGAATATTAAGCCCCTAATTCTGACCTCATTACTCCAGGATTCCAACCAAATGAGCAAACTGGCCACCTGGTGCAACAGACACAACACACCCAGAACCAACTGAAATACACTCTGAGGGATAAGCATGTGGGGTCCATTTAACGATAGTGGTGCTTACTGGTTCCTTTTACATTTTTCTCATTGCTTATTTAACCCTTGTCATTTCTTCCACTTCAGCAACCCCCCAAAAATTATTGGCTTACATTACATTGCTCCTTATGGATGTCTGATAAAATCATATAAGCACGTACTTGGCCACCAACATAGTGTTTCTAGAACTTGCTTCTCAGACACTCGCAAACCATGGTAACGCCATCAATGTCCTATGGTCATTTTTTAAGGTATTTAGTAATGAAAAATTTAAAAATAGAGAAAAAGTATTGCTGGAAAACTGAAGGTGAGCTAAGACATCGGTCGAGACAGCAAATAATAGCATGCCCTCTCCATTTCTCTTTATTCTTTTCCTTCATGTTTTTTTTTCCCCCTCCTTGCTTTGACTCTATATAGCTCCATCTTCTGCCTCCAAACTCCACCCTATTTTGAAAATGTCTATGAGAATCATCATTCAGACAAGCAGATGGTTCTCACTGAGCCACAAAAGCACTTCTAGTCAACATGGCCAGAATTCCAGAGGCACCTAAAGCCCCCAACTCTCTACCAGAGCATTTGGTCACTAAAAAACAGTTTTACCTGTCCTCTCCAATCTCACTCCCTCTGGCCTCATTCAGGCCATGATTTCTTACTTGGTCTGTCACTTTATATTCCAAACTGGTCTCTGCCCAGCTCATCCTTACACACACACACACACACACACACACACACACACACACACACACACACACAC